>NC_134496.1:39483611-39526111 GCF_040206685.1 Ascaphus truei
GCGTCCCTTCCCAACATTTAATTCTAGGAAAGCAGCATTGAATAGATCTGGGGCGCAGAACTAATTCACATACAGATCTTGTTGGGGTGATCATCTGTCTGCATAATGCAGCGCTGTTCATGCTCATATAAAACATTTTAGTTTGGCTAAGTGAAACTATTTGACATTTCCAGGTGCCGCTGGATACAACAAATTAGGAGCCCAGGAGATGAAAGGAACCCAGACAGGATTTGAAAAATGACAACTAATATCTTCAGAGTCACCTTTCAGTACATGAGTTATAAAGTTTTTTTTAGGCTTATATGGGTGGTTTCTTTGAAGACGTAGAAAAGGTGCACGATGTTACTGTACAAATAAACATTAGAGATTTCTTGCATGTGCAAAACACGGCTTCTTGTTGGGCAGGTGGAAGAAATCTATTATATATCTAATGTACACTATTATCTTCTATTATAGATCCCCAATCTGAAAATAAATACATGGTCAGGGCCGGTTTTGCCATTTTTGCCGGCTGTAGGCACTTACCTTATTGCTGCCCCTCTGCGTGGCCTCTCCTCCTCCGCTGATTCGGTGTCATGACGTCGCTGCGTCACGTGACCTCGCGGCGCCACGTTGCTATGGCAATGCCAAGAAACATGTTGATGTCATTTGAGGTTGTGACACTGTGCGGTGTCACGTTGTCATGGCAACGCGATGCCAAGAGACGTGGTGATGGCATTTGACGTTGCGGCGCCATAATAACGGGACGCTGTAGGAAGAGATGCCGCTGGCGAGCACAATGTGTAAGGTCTTCCCCAGCACAGATGGAATTTAAAATAGAAAGAAAAAAACATGAACTTTGCCGCTCTTAAATGTTTCCGCTCTAGGCCCGGGCCTATCGGGCCTATCAGACCTATCGGGCCTATCGTGCCTGTTAGGAAATCCAGCAGTTTGTACACTATATTGATTACATAGAACTTCCAACAGTTCCCACATAAAATAGGTACCACTATCGTTTCTCTGCTCATGTTGAATTGGGCAGTTTCAATGGAAGTCCCCCAATCCAGGGGAGCGCAAACTGGGGGGCGCGAGATTTTTTTGAGGGGGCTCGGTGGTTACAGAGGCCCTGCGCTCTCCCACAAGGCATTTAAATTAAATGCCGGGGGACCGGGTGAGGCCTCTGTAAGCCACTTACCGTGATTCAGCCGGCTTCGGGCGATGCGTGACCATGGCAACGCAGCATCACATGAACCCGCGGCGTCATTTGACGTCATCACACAGGTAAGGGGGGGGCGCGAGCACTGGGGGGAGGGCAGGCTGGGGGGTGCAGCACCAGAAGTTTACGCACCCCTGCCCCTAACCTACACAGCTCAACACACACAAAATGTAATATTTAATAGGTACAACTTACAGGACACAAAAACATGTAGGGTACCTGATAAAAAGGTGCAGTTGGAGGGTGTGTCGATATACTAAATATATCTATAAAAATAGAAACTCTCAACCTCTATAAAGATCATTTACGTCAGGTTCTCCATTTCATTCTGTATTATGCTTCCCCTATTGTTGTTTAATGGAGCAATTCCACCAGACGCTTATGAGAGTTTATAAAATGTTAGTATCCTGCCCGCTGAGCATGTCCTGGATTTTCTTAGTCTCTTGTTTCTGGGGTTACCATGCTACACTTTAGACCAGAGGTGCACAAACTGGGGGGGCACGTGATTTTCTAAGGGGTGGGCACAGCGCATACAGAGGCCCCGCGCTCTTCCCCATAGCATTTAAATGAAATGCCGGGGGACCACGCGAGGCCTCTGTAAGTTCCTTTACCTTGTCTCCGACGGCTTCGGGCGGCACGTCGCCATGGCAACATGATGTCACGTGACCCCGCACCGTCACAAGCAGTGGGGGGGGGGGTCAGGCAGGGGGCGGAGACTGAAAAGTTTGCACACCCCTGCTTTAGACTACACTGGGCTCTGGGGAGAGCTCCATTTTAACCTCCTAGACCAGGGGTTTTAAACTCAGTCTTCAAAGGCCATGATCAGGCCAACTTTAAGAGACATCCCTATATCGAAGACTGAGTCACTGATTGAGCCACCTGTGCTGAAGCAGGGATATCCAAAAACGCTGGCCTCTTGGTGGCCCTTGAAGACTGAGTTTGAGACCCCTTGGTCTACACATTTGATATTTCAAATGCGTATATATCTCCTGAACGAAGCATAACATTGAAAAAATAAAAGCAGTGTTGGAAGGGGCAAGAAGAGATGTAGAAAAAATAAATAAAACAAAAATGGCGATCAGGATGGACTGCTGCTTTAATATTGTACAGTAGGGGATCCATATTTCATGTTTGGGGCTGTGGATTACAATGGATCACACAACGGAGGGAAACGGTTGTATAGTTGCTATAAATGTTTTCAGGCTACCATCCTTTTTAGGTATCCAGTAGATAAAACCACAGATGGTTGGAATTCAGAGGTTGTTTAGAGCAGGGGTGTGCAAAGTGGGGGGCGCGACATTTTCTGGGGGGGGGGTTGCAGTGGTTACAGGGGCCCTGCGCTCTTCCCCAAGGTATTTAAATTAAATGCCGGGGGAGGCGCGAGGCCTCTGTAAATCTCTTGGCGCGCTCACTTCAGTTAAAGTCAATCTGTACGGCCATGTTCAAGCGGCGTACGCTTGATTACGTTCACTCTCCAAAGCTAGGCGTTTAGGGAGACAGAGGATATAGATTTTCAAGCGCGCTGAAGGGTCACATGACCCTTCAGCAACCAATCAGCACCAGTCAATGCACACAGCCACACACTACACACAGAAATAGCCCCGATCCAGCCAATGACACGCCCCCGGCCACGCACCCCCATTCACGCTTGCAAAATTCTGCAGGACACCCAGCACTCATGCTTGGAGAGTTGGTGATGTCAAGCATGAGCGCGCTCAGCGGCAGTGTGGCTGCAGCCTTAGGCCTCGGACATGGTGATAAGAAGAGCGCTGAGCAGCGCTGACGCTCATGCTCTCCTGCTCAAGCAGAAGCTTTTTTGTGTCCCTGCATGAGCGTCAGCGAGCACGCTTGTGAGCCAGGTGGGAGCCGGGCGGAAGGCGGGGCTAGAGCGCCAACATCACGGCGCCAACGTCACGGACTGCCATTGGCTTTTGGCAGTCACGTGACCGGCCCTGCGCTTCCCTCAGCGGGAAAACTTAAATTTGTCTGTCGGCTGCAATTCCAGACGCCTCCGCACGCCTGTGGAAGCGCCGTCTAAAGCCGTGCTGATAGGGATAATGTTTCCACTCAGCGCGGCTCAGCACGGTCTTTTTGACCATGGCCCTGGCCTTAGAGATACCCAAAGATTAAGCAGGAAAGTTGACCATGCCTGATCACCATGAGAAATTCTCAAGATAATGAAAGCATGAAAACCTAAAGGATCTCCTGGTAAGGTGACCAGCTCGGTGCACATGGGTGGAAATAATGTGTCGTAAGAAAGGACATGTTTGGAAAATGTCAACTTGTGGTATACTTCTCTGAAAATGGAAAGCATTGAAGCGACTAGTTTAGTTTCTGCAGTCCTTGGTGACAATAGGACTTGTATAGCCAAATAAAATTTAGTGTATCTTATTCTGTGGGCATGTACCAGGTGTTAACACAACATGTTAGAGTTGGGAGAAAGTCACCCCTATCCCCTGGAAATAAACATGCTGATTTTAGCATCACACTTAGCAGGAGGTCCAGACAGATACTGTTGCTATTATGGATTCCATGTTGAATTTATAATTACCTGCCTATTAAAGGAACAGACCCCTCTTTTTTTTTACCACCGCAGAAAGCAACGGGTCCCACTCCCTGGAGCTCAACCATTTCTTGCTCTGGAAAACCCCTGCATGCCATCCAGGTATATAGGGGAGGGGGGTTATAACAATTAAACCAGGGCAAACTTCTCCAACAGGTCTTATACAGAAAGAACAAACCTGTACCATTCCAGGGATGGCACATTTTGTAGCTTGTTGCCCTTATCAACATGATTTCTTCTTCTTTTCGGTCTGTTACAGCACTCAAGGAATTAATAGTTGTGTGGGACAATGATTGAGCATTATGTGAAATTTAGCATCAAAAGGAATATGACACAAATAGTACATTCTACATGGAAACAGAAAATAAAATATATTGTTTAATAGAGGCGAACATGTCATATTTAAATCTTCCTTGTTTACAAATGCCTACTTCAGGTCTTAAAGGAGAATTACAACGCCTGTTTGATTTGAAGAGGTATGAAGTAGGCCATGAAGTGACCATCCTTACATCGACATCCACCAAGTCCATCAACCAAAGCCCACATCTAAAATACAGCTCAACCCCCTTGTAACGCTGTGCTTGGGGTCCAAAGAATCGCATCGCGCTATAAGCGGATTGCGTTAGAAATAATGTACGCATTGTACAATAAAGTATTTAAGATACCAATAAGCGTGTTGTAAAGTATTCCTAAATACGAAAATTGGGAGCCACGCTCGCATCGCGTTATAAGCGGATTCGCGTTGTAGCGGATCTCGTTAAAACGGAGTCGAGCTGTACTTCCCCATAAAATGTTATATATCTCTAGGGCTCAATCATTCGCAAATAAAATGTATCTAGGCAACAGCATAACAATAATACATACTGCACTCAATGGGCTCCATTTACAAAAATAGCATTTAGTCGTTATTTTGTTGCAACTCGGCCTGAAAAATACTTGTATTCATCTTAGTTGACGTATTTTCTGGTGTGCCTGCGATGAGATAAGGGCGTTATGGGTGCGGAGTTAGGGGCGGAGTTAAATTTGCATGTTGGCGCAGGTCTATCTGTTGAGAAGTGCGAGGCTTGTGTTAGTTTTCTTGATGGTTTTCTGCGTCGGTTTTCTCCGGCATCTTACTGGCGTAAGCCTTTTTTTTAGTGCTTTTTTTTTTAGACGCAACATTTAAATATAAATAGTGGCTAGACCCTTCGCCTCAACATTATCCTTAGCACAGGTGGCTCACTCAGTCCCAGCTTCAGCACAGGTGGCTCACTCAGTCCCAGCTTCAGCACAGGTGGCTCACTCAGTCCCAGCTTCAGTCTTTCACAGAGTCGAAAACTGAGCCACTGATTGAGCCACCTGTGCTGAAGCTGGTCAATACTTAAAAGCTGACCTGTTGGGAAGGGGGGTGGGTTGTCTTGAGGACTGGAGTTGAGCACCCCTGCCCTAAACTATTCCTTGCCATGAACCCTACTATTATCTACTTCCTGTTGCTGTAATGATGATGCTGGCAGGTGTCCTAAAGGGATGAAATATAGGCGAGAGCTGCCATTTTATGCTTAGAAGTATTTATAAAACACTAGAACATAAATAAACAACAATTGACGATTTTGTTTTTTAAAAAAAAATGAATTTTCTAAAGAAAAACAATTGAACTCCATACACGTTTATGTAGGTATTAAAATTATTATTATTTTTTTTTTCTTACCACTGCTGTTTCAGACAAATTTGTTGACATTTGAACAGAAAAGTAAAATTCTTCAAGAAGGGGGAACTTTTTTTTTGCCACTGTATTCGTTTGCCAAATTAGTGTCAACACACGCCTTATCAGATTATCTGCAGTAGATACCAAACCAAAATGCTTTAAATACATTTATCAATGTCCACCTCAGGCTACAGTGCAGCCAATCACAAGATTAGATCAATGAGTAATCATTCATGAGGTAGAAATACAATGCACATGGTGACCATATCAAGCTACACAATAACAGTATCACTGCTTTGTTGTTTAAGACGCACACCCCCAGGCACAAAAACAGTTATTCATATCATTTTGTTTCTGTTTATGCCAAATCTCTTTTTGCTTGATATTACACTATAACACTTTCCCTAAGGAAACATCTGCAGCATTTAGCATAATTGGAAGACAATTAATTAACACTCTTTTGTCACTGTTCATAACAAAAGACACACTATAAAAAAAAATTAATTCTTTACAGTTTGTAATCTTTCCGGTTTCGCGATGGTAAAAAAAAAATAAAAAAAAGTACTTTAAACGCATTATGTGCTGTGATTTAGCATGTTTAGTCTGTCTTTGATTTGCCGATCTCCTAAACCAGTTAATCTGTGTTGTTTGCAAGATGTTTGAATGAATGTATCAGCTAACATCCGCTTTATGGTAAATTCGACATTAAAGTATTTTTTAAGTAAAGAAAAAAAGAAACACAATGCAATCCTTAATTCTCTTATTAGCAGCTTATCGTTACTGCCAAATAGTGAGTTCTAAATCATTCGAAACCCAAATGCTAATCTTTTTTTTTATCGCAAAGCTCTTTTTATGTTCACTTACATGTACACTTCTACGGCAGATCTTAAATAAATACAGGTTTCTCCCAGAAATGACACATTCTTCTTTTTTTCCCCCGTTATTGTTATACTTAATGGGTTTTTTTTTTGCCTCTGAGGAGGTCAGAAATGTGGAAACATAAAGGCCAATTTAATTTGTGCTTCTGTTTCTGCCAAGTATTTTAATTCAGACAGCTGTGACTGAAGAGTTAATATTTTACTTGTCAAAATCCAAAAGAAGGCTAGTGAATCACTGTAATTCTCATTAAGAGGCTTTCCCCCAGAAGCACCCTAATTCAAAATAATGAAAGTAGAGACTGAGTACAATTCTAATACCAGTTGAGACTTATCTTTTAATATTTTTCCAGTGATGGATTAGGGATCGGGGAAATTCATCTCAGATCATAGAACCTAATTTAATAACGGATCATTCCAAGAGTATTGCATTTTATAATAATGTCATTTAATGTGTCGTCTTCCATTTTTACTGTCCCACACGTATGTTTACATGATGCTGCCACTGGGATAAACATTTAAAGAAGCGGTATCATTTTTACGTTGGCTCACCTTACCCAAGCTACGTCTGGTGATTGTCATCTGCATGAGTACTTGTATTTTCTTTAATAAGTAAGATACCAAAACTAGCCTAAAATATTCATTTGGAAAAGCTTTGCATGGATAAAACTTGGTCCAAAGCTTGAAACTTTATATGACCATCACTGTAGCATTCAGACCTATATTTAATTTAAGAAGCGGTCTTCTGCCATAAGACTTCTTCTGGCACTGGAAGAAATCTTCACGCTTATTGCCTTAAATGGGCTGTAAGGTGTCTTCCTATGGTGGAAGGTTCCTAGTGAACTACTTTGTAAACATGGACAATAATGTACTTTAGAAATCCAAGACATTGTGAGCCATCCAAGACATTGAGTGCTTATTCCATAAGGCTCCTTCTGGCGTTTGAAGGCATCTTACTGCCCGTGGACCTGAAAGGACTGTAATGTCTCTCCCAGCACCGGAAGATGACTTATGGCATAGCACTGCTGAGTAAGTATGGACCTCTATATTTTAATAACACTGCTGAGCTGTTTTGAAATTACAAATTCTTAACTAGCTTAAAAAGAAATATTACCCACATTAATTTTAGATCGGTCAAGAAATATTACAAACATTCATCTTGGAGTGGTCAAGAATGCAATCCATTTGCCTCCAGCGCTCAAGGAGTTAAGCAAGTAGGTTTGGTTTTTGAAAGTAAGGAATGAGAAATGAGTGCAGAATGTGCGTTCCAGGCTGGATATTTTAAATGACATATGGCTGATTCATTTTGATTTGGCGGCTTCAATATTAAGAATGTGGTACTTCAAAACCACAGATTAGAAGGATGGTGAAGCACTTAGGAGTTCTGGTGACATACAAACCAGGAGACCAAAGGTCAAGTGGTTTATAATAGTCAGCAGAACCACAAGATGCCTTAACAGCAATATAATGCACTTTGTAGGGAGTGCTTTAACCTTATAATATGTGTTTTTAATAGACCACATCTGGTTGCATTTCATAAATGCTACAGGAAAAAGTAAGTAAGTGTCATGCCCATTATTAGAAATGTGTGAACCAGACCACGTTTACGTAGCGAAAAGTTCATGCAAATTGTTTCAAGAATTCACGAATTTGCTCAATGTTGGAGCAAAGACTTTTTGTTAATTTGCGGATTGAGAAATGAGCACTTTTCAGTTTATTTATGTGAAGATTCATTACATTCAGCAGTGTATTGCCAATATTAGGCAGCTGTTTTTTTTTTTTACATATTCATTAAAATAAGTATCCAGGTGCTCCCAAAGTAAGATATTTGCAGTTGGTGATTTTGGGTAAAGTTTTAAATCATTGCCACTTTTTCAACAGTCATGAGTTCCCAGAATTCTGTCACTTGGCAATCTTGCATAGACTTTAGACCCATCTCTATCCATTATGCTCCCCAGCAGCATAAAAAAGGTGAGGGCGTAGGTAGAACATGCGTCTTATATATCCCGTCCTTAAAAATGGAAATGGTAGTTTGAGAGGGACATTAGAGAAACGGCATCTTATAATGGGTGAAAAAAGGATCAGTGAGTGAAAGCTGAATTTTAATGGTGAAGACGACATCCATATACAGCAATGTACCCAACCAAGTATAAGAAGCAACGTTCTTATAATGCAAGAAGTGACATTAGTAGAAAGATTATGGCCCATATATACTCAGTGGTGTTTTTCCATGAGACACCAAAAGGTGTCTAATGGAGAAGCACTGCTTAGTAGTATGGCTCTAAATCCCATTGCATATTCAATTGCACCACAAGTATTTCTCAGAGAGATATGCATTCCTCTTTTCTATGCTCATCCCAAACATTTAAGATTTCAGTCAAGTGTTCAAATAAAAATGTAAAAATGGGGCAATTTATGTGGGAACAAACAAAAACATACATGGAAAATATATACAGCTCAACCCCGTTATAACGCGATCCGTTACAACGCGAATCCTCTTATAATGGGATGCCAGCGTGGCTTCCAAATTCTGGTGTTATGAATACTTTACGACACGACTATTGGTATCTTAAATACTTTATTGTACAATGCATACAATTGTACATTATTTCTAACGCGATCCGCTTATAACGCGATGTGATTCTTTGGACCCCAAGCACAGCGTTATAAGGGGGTTGAGCTGTAATTCCTCTTACCGGTACTCTCTTACCAGTTGTTCACTGCTCACAGGCTCAATAGTGACAAGTTATAATTATAAGTAACAATATTAAGCATAAGCTTTAGATACCTCACATAGATCTCTCAGATCACTCGTTAGATCTCCAAAGAAGCGTATAGCATCCTAAAGAGTCATAAACAACCACAGTTATGAAAGTAGCGGATTAAGACCTTCTGGGGCACCTAGGAACCAAGACTTTAGGGGCCTTTTCTTAAGGGTCGCCATGAGAATGCGACGCTGCAGGAGGAGGGCCGCTCCAGAGAAGGCGAGAGACACCCCCCTCTCTCTCACACACACCTGTCCGGGGACTCGGCAGCTCCCTCCTCTGGACGGGCGGAAGTTGGATCATGGTGCCAACAGGAGGAGGGAGAGTATTGCAGATAGTGACCACCGGGGCTTCTGCATGGGGAGCTGGAGAACCGCAGCACCGGCCCATCACAACATCCGGGGGCCACATAACCTTGGGGGCCCCTAGACACCTGCCTAGTGTGCCTAGTGGGTAATCCGGCACTGCTTTCAAGTTGGATCTATAATGCATTAAAGAATGGTTTTAAAAAGAGTGTGCTCTCCAGTATCTTTTATAATCCATTTAAGCAAATGTTTGGAAACATATCCTCGTCCCTGTCATCTAACACATGAGGTTTGTACATTACAACAGGGAAGATTCACTCTGGAATCTTATAAATAAAACAGAGATGTGTGTGTTACTTGCACAACTTTTACTTATGACGGAAGTTCACAGCTAAATGGGGTCATGGAACATGTTTCTTACTGTACAAGAAGAGTTTTACCATAAACTGTTATCACCAGCATAAAACAACCATGTATATCAGCGGTGCGCAAACTGGGGGGGCACGACCCCCAGGGGGGGCACGAGATTGTCTGCGGGGGGCGCCGGGTTTACAGAGGCCCCTCGCGCTTCCCGAAGGCACTTAAATTAAGTGCCGGGGGAGCGGCAAAGACCTATATAAACCTTACTCGCCTTGCCTTCCGGCGGCTTCTTAGACGCGTCACCATGGCAACGCGGCGTCAAATGACGCTGCAAGGTCTTGTGACGTCACGTTGCTATGGCAATGTGATGTCATGATGCCAGAGCCAAGGTAAGCGGGGGTGGTTGGCAGAGAGAGGGAAAACGCTGGCACGGGGGTGAAGGGAAAAAAGTTTGCGCCCCCCCTGTATAATATATATGAACCTGTGAAACACACCGCGTAGAGTGCAGTAGCAGGGTATTCCAATAGTCCTAAGCATCAGAAGTAATAATGCAGTTATTTTTACACCCTAAACCCTACAAAAGGATTTTCAGGAAAAAAATAAAGATTTGGATACATATATTACAAAGTACAATGATAAAGGATATTTCTGATACTATGGCTGGTGACAAGGTGAAACTTATTAAGCTTTGTTCTTGAGGTTACATGGCATCAGAATCTCTGGATGGTATTAAAGCCTTGTAACCCAAACTCACCCATCGATCATCTTATTTATTTATTTTTAAAGTAGAAATTATTTTCAATGTGTCCCACTAGAGCTCTAAAAAAGACACAATAACATCCCTCTGTATAGTGCTGCCAGAAGGCATCTACAATAGAGGTAAAACTATAATAAACCAACGTTGGTACTGCTACAAGAAAGACATTTCATAAATCACATCCAAGTGCAAAATAAGGGGATAATGAAGATAAACCTCATTATCATCATGGCCCAACTATTTTAGTTATCATTCCACCCTTTCTTGATATCATTAATAATTGTGGTCCAGTTCCTTCTCCATCACAATTATGAGCCCATTTTTCACGAGTCCTCGGGTTTTCCTGGTGATCTCTTCAACTGTCAAGTAAGAGAGCAATTTCTCCATGGCTGGTGAACCTCTTGATGGCTTTTCTTGTGAGTGCGAAAAGCTGTACAAAATATATAACCAAAATGCTAAAAATGAGAGATGTGCTAGATGTGCTGGACCTTTGTGTGCCTCAAAATACCTCCTTATTTCTCCGGAGAATATAAATATGGCACAGTAGCAAGAGACTTCTGTGGTCTTGCGTTCATTTTTATTTTATGTGAAAATCGTAAAACTTCTTTGGAAGTCCAGGTCATTTTCTGAAGGTTGGAGAATAGTCCCCCGACTGGTTTATGTAAATGAAACAGCACCGGTCGCGTTCCGCGAAACATTTCCAGGCGGTGCTACTTTCTAGAGAAAATAGTCTGCAGATGACAACAGAGATGTGTTTTTATATATTTGGTTTTCTGCGCTAGCACAAGTTAAAATGAACTTAATGTGAGTAAAGTGCAGGGCTGCGTTGTTTTTAGCACTAGCTGTAATTCATCATCAGCATGTAAAAGGAAGCATTGCAAAACAAGAGTGGGTGTCTTTAATGCAGTTATATAGAATATATAAGAGAACGAGTCCCCTTTCTCCCCCACAGAACGGATCGTCAGGGTATTCTGCTGAATTTCTTTCGCTGCTGTGAACAGAAAATGTCAAAAGGATTGCCAAACACCCACCTTTTGTAAATGACTGTAAACATAAAAACATAGCCACTCATCCCAGGATTCCATGCATACAAAGGAACTAGCCTGCTTGCAGTAGGTGTCCCCGTTCCATAAACGCTTTACAGTACCACTTTCTATCTTACTACTTCCTACCTAACCATTAATCCCTTATTTGAAGGGCTGGCGGGAGGATGTTACCATCTGCTCAGATCCAGGAACTCTCAAATATTTACCTTCTCATTTCCTCCATGTGCTCCTCCTAACATTCTCATATAACACATATATATATATATATATATATATATACATATATCCTCAATAACATTCTCATCATTGAAAGCAGCAGTCTGCCGTTTTTTAATTTTTTATTTATTTTTTTACCCTTCAATATGTGCATCAGTGCAATCCACACAATGATCAGTAATTAGCTAATTGGTGATTGAGCCTTTCTCTGATCGATCAGCGAAGATACGGCTCGGGGGTTCACTAAATGGCTGTCAGTGCAGCAGAAGAGGACCAAAGATGCAAAGTTCTGTGGGGAAGATCATGTGACCAGGCATTCACTAGATACAATTGGTGCACTGCTACAGAGAGGGCAGGGCTCAAAAAGGGGTGTGCCAGAGCCCGTTTCAGAAGAGGAAGGGGATGTGACTTTGTAAATGGTTGCTATAGAAACAAAAAATGCTTGTTACATTAGACTACATTAAAATGTAATTCAAAGTTGTTTTTAAAAAAATGCTACAAGTATTTTCTCATAGTACAGCACTGATTTATAAAAAAAACAGTACAGTATAACACACAAGTGGCAGAATTTGATACATATCATTATAATGTGTGTTACATGCAACTCCTCCCTAATACCTCCTATGGACATGTCTCGAAGCACAAGCTGAAACATCCTGGGCAAAGCTGCAGCACTTGGATATGGTGACCCCGGCTGAAATGACACCACATTTGCCTTGATACATAGTCCCATAAACGCACTGGCGTTTCCTTCCCCCAGTCATTGCATTGTTTGATCCCGTTGCGTCTCAAAAAAAATATCAAACATTATTTTATTGCACATCATAATGTCTGCCATCTGGATTCTCTTTACCGCCTTAAAGATATTGCCAAGAGAAAATGATAAACAAAACTCTGTTGATAAATCAAAACAGAATAACCACTGAATGTTACCAATGAAAGTAATTAGAAATGACTGTTCGTACAGCAGAGAAATACACAAAATAGAAAGCAGCAAAAAAATGAAATAAATACCCTCAAATAATTCCTTACATGGAAAAAATGAGACTTATTTTTTTTCTTTTTAATTGTTTTTCTAGTAAGCCTTGAATAATGTTTTATTTAGCATGCTGATGTTGAAATCAGTCTAAACTAACATCTTAACCAGCAAACCCCCCCTTTTTTTATTTTAAAAATAGAGTGCTTTTGAATGCTGCGTTAGCAGTTTGCAAACAGTTTAGAGGTTCTCAGCAGAACGGGACTTTTAGGACATGATTTGTCCTAGTCGCCAAATGGCAAAACAGAGGTAAAAATGCTGCACTAGATTTAAGAGAGAAAACATTTCCACTGGTTTCAGTGGTAACGTTTTCTTTGGTAAAGTTGGCGTGTATTTAATCCCCGTGTTTGAAGCCAGGAGATAAATAGTAAAAGGGGGCACTGTTACCCATGTTTTGGTTCTAAAACATTGGGGTGGGTTTTGGTTCTGGTTTTGACAAAACTTGATTTGTTTGGGTTTAGGATTTTTACCATGTTATGAAAAAAATTAAAATAAGTTGGAAAATGCTAAAATAGCATCATGAAGTGACACACGAACCCCCAGATCCATCAAGCTGTGTCACCGGATAACACACCCGGATGGGCTCTGACTCTCATTGAATAGGAGTTGACGGCCTTTCCGGGGACAATAACTCCCCTCCAACCATGTGCTCATTTGCATGTCATTACCCAGAAGGCTGCAGTGGAAGCACTGTATGAATATGGAGTAAGGCAGGTTTATGGACCTCTCTGAGACACGCTTGACTGAACATAAGATATTAACAGTCTTTAAGGGCTTTAGGGGAACCAGCAGTAAAGAGCTCTTATTATATCTTTATATGTATATAACTGCTACATTTTAGATCTCCATACGGCAGTTACATTACATTGAGTTCGTTACAGAGGCAAAATGTGTTGAAACTAATGTACTTAAGAATTAAGCCGTACAGACGTTACATGTGGTTTCTATTCCTCCTAATTCAACTCTTAGGAATGTCATCTGGGAGTTTATATTTACATTTTTTGCATTGGAAATGTTTGCTTTCCTTTTAAAGTTTACCAAATGTCAAAACAATTTAAAAAGTCACTACTTTAAAAAATGTTAGAGCAATGAGTATTAAATGGGTCTCGGGGAAAAAAAAATCAATCCTATATCAAATTAGATTTAATGCAGATTATTTTGTAAACATCTTATAAACGGCCTTTAACGTGACCATGCATAGGGGAAAAATTAACATTTCTGTCTAAACTTAATGCAACATAATTTTAAAGCGGTTTAGCATTATGATGTCATTTTCAAATAATTATCGTTATTGCCATGCATGTACATACATACGCAATGTTAACAAAAAAATGTGTATATTTATACAACACGGCAGTAGAAGCACATGTATCCCAACGGCAAAAGGGGGCCGCGTTTCATTCACAGCCCCTCCAACGTGGTATGTGTATTCTAGTTGCATTACTGTGAATACCCTACTCAATGTCTTGCACAAAAAAAGTATTTAATTACATTTCTTTACATTCATATACCATCTTGATAGAGTTGAACTGGTCCTTCCAGTATTAAAGGGTTATTTTTTTTAATATTTATTTACAGTCAATAACATGCAGCTGATCTATTGACCTAGCAGTATAGCAAAAAGCCTTTTGTATGACCAGACTAGACAAATGCAAACTTGCCCGAGCTCCAGTTTTTTATATTTTTTTGCCACTATTCTAAAAAAAAAAAGGGGGCTCGTAAGCCTCCCAAATTTGGCAACATCGTGAAATTGAAGCCAAACTTTGTGACTGCTAAATGTATATTTAGACGTTTTCTCCCATCCAGAGCCTTAAATATGGCTTTTGGAAGAGAGAGAGTTATTTCCCAGGTGTATTATCTTCCCACATGTTGTAAAG
Organism: Ascaphus truei; assembly: GCF_040206685.1. NCBI lineage: Eukaryota > Metazoa > Chordata > Amphibia > Anura > Ascaphidae > Ascaphus > Ascaphus truei. The sequence goes on from NC_134496.1 coordinate 39,498,291, forward strand.
ATGAGTGTTTTGGGTGGTATATAAGTCAATGGTCTCAGTCTCTCTCTCCCCCATCAGGTTTTAAGCATACTTCAGCACTGATTGAGTCACCCGTGCTGAAGCAGGGACATCCTTAAAACCTGACCTGTTGGTGGCCCTTGAGGACTGGAGTTGGCCACCCCCGCTATAAAGCAACAGGCAATTAGGTCTTAACCCTTTCAGTTGCTAACAGGGTCTGCAAATCATTGCATGAATAATATAATTTGAACGTATCAATTTCTGGATTTCTTGCCATTATTTCTCTTCACCTTTAATGTATCAATTAAAGCCAGGTCGAAGCTGACATAAACTTAACCTGATTAAGAAACTTACATTAAATGTATTAGACTCGATAAACAATCTCCAGTATTTACAACCTCTGACCCTTACTGACTGTTTGTCTGACCTCTAACCCCACAATAAAACAAGATGCTTCTTCAAATGGTTGTTACAAAGGGTTAATGTGTTGCAGGCTCCCCCTGGCTTCTAAGGGGTTTAGAGTTTAATTAGGTGGGAGCTAGAGGTTTGTAGCTTTCAACAGCAAGCAGGATTACTTTTCTGGGAACAAACTGGCTTGAGAATATTAAATCCAGCATTATATACTGCACATACAGAGCAAAAGTGAATACACAGTTGTATGACAATTTACTACCATTGAATGTAATGCCAGTTTTGTCACACGTGTGCAGAGCCCGCGGTGGCAAAGTCTTTCCAATAAACTGAGACTAGGAAATACTGCCCCTGAGGATACAGAGGTACAGTATAGACATGGGGTGGGCAACCAGTTCTCAAGGGCCACCAACAGGTCATGTTTTCTGGATATCCCTGCTTCAGCACCGGTGGCTCAATCAATGGCTCAATCGAAGACCTATGTACAGTAAGCAAAATAAGCACAGACAACCATTACATCCATGCATACCACCATATGTAAGCATGTATAGGGCTGTGTGTACCTGTGTATGTTTGTGATTATATACTGTATGTGCAAATCTGGGTACATCATGGTATTAATGTGTGTGCCTATATTTAGATGGCTATTAATGCCTTTATGTTTGTGTCAGTGTATAGGTATTGTGTATCAGTGTGCCAATATGTGTACTCAGTGTATACTTTATCTATTGTGTATGTGTGTTAATATACGTATGCATGTGTGTCTGCATGTGTGACGGTCAGTGAATTTGGCATTAGGAAAGCTGTAAATGGTAGGAGAAAAACCCTAACACCTTCTCAGTCACGTGTTACTTTGCAGTGAGTGGCTAGTGCGTGGTTTTGCAGTGCGTGGTTTTGCAGTGCGTGGTTTTGCAGTGCGTGGTTTTGCAGTGCGTGGTTTTGCAATGTGTTGGTGGCCCCCTCCCTTTCCCCCCCCCCACCCCCCCCAGTGAATGGGTAAAAGCAGCTCTCCCACCCATGTTGTGTAATGATCTTTTTCCAGAATTCGAACTGGGGCGTTCCTCCGGTGTCAAACCATGTTATTTTTTAGCTCTGGGTACTCCGATACTTACCGGTTTTGATGGTGGTGTTCTTCCAGGGGGAAGGGTCCTTGTCCACCTACCATGGATGTCAGGCCCTGATTCCTGGAAGTCGGATTGGGCTCCGCTGCGCTTCCATATGAGCATCTCCCCCACAACCGACAGGCACCCCCACCCCGCTCCAAACCCTCCCGTTGCCACCTCCTGCTCAAGGCTTGTCTCAGGCTACCCCAAGCCAGGTGGCAGGCCCCAAGCGGTTGTTCTATTGGTCTGTGGGACCCATGAGTTTTGGAGGCCATTTTGATATCCTTAAAGGAAGTAGAAACACCAGCAACTAATTCAGTAAGCATCTCAGGAACCTGTGGTCCCCACAGATAAAAATTAGTGTGGTTCTGCTCTGAAGGACCCCTTGGTACGAATTCTGTAAAAAAAAAAAAAAGGAGTAGGGGGTATTGATGTTTGAGGTTTTTGCTTACAGAGTATTTGCCCTGTCCAACTCCCTTGGGGTAAGAGCTCATACATATGCAAGTGAACTCATTAAGTGTACACATGAACTTTGCACTGTGATCACAGAGCAATCTTTAAATCAGCCCCTATTCCTAGTAATTAGAACACTACATTAACTTAAAACATTAATTTAAAAAAAAGACAGAGATGCCCAACGCTACATTCAATGTGACAAAATACATACTGCAATACTTTAGTGCTGGTATTCTCATGAGTACGGGTCACTTAGTTAAACCCTTTGGCCAAAGCGTTATAGGCCTGTGGGTTTTGGGGTTCTTGAGCTTGCTGAGATATTGTGCGTTTACTACTTTAACTTAAATGATGTTTTTGCAGGGAAAAATGTAGAAGATAAATGGGCAGTCTGTAAAATGTTGATAGAAAAGCACACTTATCAGTGTATACACTTGGGTAATAAGTATAAAAGAAATAAGTCAAAACCAATGTGGCTAAATAAACAGGTAGGGGGGGAAATGGACAAGAAGAGGCAGGCGTTTAGATTCTTTAAGTCAGAAGGGACGAAGGCATCATATCCAAATTATAAGGAATGTACCAAAAATTGCAAAAGGGCAATCAAATTATCAAAAATGGATAATGAAAAAATGATTGCAATAGAAAGTAAGATCAACCCTAAAAAGTTCTTTAAGTACCTGGATAACAAAAAAATGAGAAAATAAAATAGGACCCTTTCAGTGTGAGATGGGCAGGCAGATTATTGGAGATAAGGAAAAAGCTGAGGTATTAAACAAATTCTTTGCCTCTGTGTTTACCAGGGAAGAATCCATTTCAATAGTAATGCTGCAGGAGGAAGCCACAACCTCCATATTAATGACCAATTGGTTAACTGAGGAAGAAGTTCATAGGCGGCTTGAAAAAAATTAAAGTAAATAAGGCACCTGGCCCCGATGGCATACATCCAAGAGTTCTCAAGGAGTTACGTTCAGTAATAGCCAGACCATTACATGTAATATTCAAGGACTCCATTTCCATAGGCTCAGTACCACAAGATTGGTGTTAAAGCAGATGTGGTGCCTATATTTAAAAAGGGAGCTAGATCACAACCGGGGAATTACAGACCTGTAAACCTGACTTCAATAGTGGGGAAACTACTTGAAGGTTTAATACAGGATAATATTCAGGAATACCTAATGAAAAACAAAATTATTAGTAATAGTCAGCATGGATTTATGAAGGATATATCATGCCAAACTAACCTTATTTGTTTCTTTGAGGAGGTAAGTAGGAATTTAGACCAGGGTAATGCAGTTGATGTGGTCTACTTAGATTTTGCAAAGGCTTTTGATACGTTCCACACAAGAGGTTGGTGTACAAAATAAAGTAAATTGGACTCTGTAAAAATATATGCTTGCCCGTATTTACAGGACCCGCATCGCTCTGATAAGAAAGTTCTCACACTGTGATTGGTTGTAGTATTTTGTGAATGAGTTCCAAAATACTCTAAGGCCTGGGACATAGTAGAGTAAGCTGTGCTGAGCCGCGCTGAGCAGATGCACTTACCCCCTGCATCTGTCATCAGCGCGGCTTTAGCAGCCGCGTCCGCATGCGTGCGGAGGCTCAGATATTTTGAGCAGACAAGCAAGTTTCAAATTTGCCGCTCAGGGGAGTGGAGGAGCGCTCACGTGACCGCTCACATCCAATGGGAGCGAGGGACTATCCCCGCCTCCCGCTCCGCCTCTGTTCTGCCTCCGACACGCCTTCGCCTCGCCTCCGCCCGCCCCCAAAGCGCGCTCACTGCCTCGCCTGCCAGGACACAAAAAAACTTCAGTTTGAGCAGGCGAGGCAGAGCAGGAGCGCGGATCAGCGCGGCCCGAGGCACCATGCCCGAGGCCTAAGAAACCCTCAGCCAATTAGTTCAAGAGATTCTCAGTGCCAGAAGTCAACCGGGATATTTGAAACAACCAAAAGATGCTCTTGCGCGAATAGCAGAGCCCCGGCTTCAGAAAAACCAATCGGAATATTTTCTAAGCCCTGTTTTTTGGGGCCAGGGTGTTTGGAGCTAACTCCCGATCAAGGTAAACTCTGTTTTAGAATGCACAGCAGCTGGGAAAGTCTAGTTTTTTACCCTAGTTCCCAAGTAGGTGTGTCTCTTCTTATGTAGTTTGTGTATCATTGTGTGTATGGCTATTTATGGGAATAAATCACAATTTATTACACTTTACCTGTTTTGCTCAATGTATGATCCTGTTAAAAAGGTGTAAATGCTTGGTCTCCCGTGACAGGCTAAGGTCGTGAGTGGAGTACCACAGGGATTGGTACAGGGACCCCTGCTTTTTAACTAGTTTATTAATGACCTTGAGGTTGGTATCGAGAGCAAAGTCTCCATCTTTGCTGATGATACTAAATTGTGTAAGCTAATAGAATCAGAGCAGGATGTAATTTTTCTCCAGAAGGACTTAGAGAGACTGGCAACGTGGGCAGGTAAATGGCAGATGAGGTTTAATACAGATAAATGTAAGGTTATGCATTTGGGATGCAAGAATAAACAGACGACTTACAAATTAAATGGGGATAAATTGGGGGAATCCTTAATGGAGAAGGATTTAGGAGTGCTTGTAGACAGCAGGCTTAGCAATAGTGCCCAAAGTCCTGCAGTAGCTGCAAAGGCAAACAAGATCTTTCTTGCATTAAACGGGCAATGGATTGAGGGGAAGTAAACATAATTATGCCCCTTTGCAAAGTATTAGTAAGACCACACCTTGAATATGGAGTACAATTTTGGGCACCACTCCTTAGACAAGACATTATGGAACTAGGGAGGGTGCAGAGAATAGCCACCAACTTAATAAAGGGGATGGACAATCTAATTTACGAGGAGACGCTAGCTAAATTAGATTTATTTACATTAGAAAAGAGGAATCTAAGAGGGGATATGATAACTATATATAAATATATTCGGGGACAGTACAAGGAGCTTTCAAAAGAACTATTCATCCCAAGGGCAGTACAAAGGACTCAGGGTCATCCCTGAAGGTTAGAGGAAAGGAGATTTCACCAGCAACAAAGGAAAGGGTTCTTTACAGTAAGGGCAGTTCAAATGTGCCCCCTCTCCCCGCCCCACCCTCCGGGTTTCTATTGGTTGGTGGGGCTTAGTTGGGAGTAAGCAAAGTAAGGGGAGGGGTAGCCCTGAGCTATAAAGTCAGGTTACCTTAGTCACAGAATGCTTTATTTCTGTTCTAAATATTGTGGTTTCATTCTGTTGTACGACCTCATTAAATGAATGTGGAATTACTTTTTCGTGTTGGTATTCAACTGAGCACTAGAGGTCCCACAATAATCAAGACTGTTTATGGCAAACGTCTACAATTTTGTTTTTAGAACAAACTGTTTTGAGAAGAAATAAGAGGATCAAATATCAGTGAGGCAGAAGTGACCTAAGGCATTTTTTAATATGCTGTGAGTTATATAAACCGCACCGCTACGAATCTGCATAAAACAAGTTGTAATCCAATGCTGCAAACGTAATGCAGCATAAATCAAGACACAAGCAAGATAATCATCGGATCTCGGTATCATGGTGTGTTCAGCAGCTTTAAAAGAAAGTCACTAATTATTTCTGCTGTCATTATTTTGTTACAAAGAGAGAAGTGTGTGGCGCTGTCACATACCTACCAAGCTGAGTACGTAATGCGGTATTTGGTGTACAGTATAACATAACAGGGTGCGTAGAGCATATGTTGTGAATGGATGTGATGTAGAAGGAGTCCCGGCGGCAATATGGCGCAAAACTAACGCTGACCCAGAATTATTGTAAGGAAGGTGAAAATCTTACTGCTTCAACGGTAAAATGTGTCATTGATACATTTGTTGCTTCTTTTTTGGCCCATTTAGCTCTGACCCCCGTTGAGTCTAAGTTCGTGGAGAAACACCCAAGAAGGATTGGTCTACCATGGTTATTGAAGAATGGAAGTCTACAGCAAAGTGTCCAAAAAAATCACAGCCTGAATTACCGGAATATTGCAGAATTGACATTTTCGGTTTTCCATGCTCACAGCAATACTGCCAAACTGTAACGCCCTTTATCAGGTCTGTGAGGGAACCGGTGTATATGTGCTGATATTGCTCTCTATCTGATCTTGATGACTTGATCGACAAGTCAAAAAAGACAACGGTCGGCTATGTATTAAACATAGTTTTTTGAAAATGAATTGAAAGAGTGCATTGAATTTTTAAAAAATCAATTACTAACCAAAAATCATTAGCAGCATATGTTGATACTGTATGTTATTATTTATGTTCTTACATGTTTCCTTATTCTTTATATGGTGTTTATACATATTAATGCACTACTCATTTTTTGTATCTAATTGCATTTGTTTTTTATGCCAAGAATACTTGACGGACAATTTTGACGTATTTATGGCGCACGAACATGGCGCATACGTGAAGTTCAGTATTACATATCATTTACATATGTGTGCCACAGACAACATCCAACTTGGCCTCTAGCTCTATCTCCTTGTGTGTATGTATATTTGTGTTTATATAGCGCCCACAGTGGTACTTAACGCTTTACAAGAGAGACAATACAGTACTGTACAGAGAATTATAATACAATAAGTGCAACAAATAAGATCAGACAATAGGAAAGGAAGTCCCTGCCCCAGAGAGCTTACAATCTAAGTGGAATGTTGGGAACTGTACAGAGACAGCAGGTGAGGGAATAAGTGCAGTAGGTGGCAGTCGTACTGTGGGTGTGGGACAGTAGCCATGAGTTCTTTGGGAAAGAAACACACAGCACACTACATAAAAATAGTTTTTATACAATGGCACATGGTTCTTCTGTGACTCTTTTTATGTCTAAATCACTTAGAGTGACGCTGACCCTTTATACGTTGCCCACAAAGACTTTACTGGCAAGACACTTACCCACCCAAAAAATAAATAAAAAAACAGTCAAGAAAGATTTAGCAGCAACTTCTTTTCGCATAAGACTATAGAATTTCCTTCTAAAGAAGGCAACAAGTGAAATGCTACACGGGCATTTGAGATTATATAAAATCAGTTGTTGAGAAAAGCAAAATATGTATTGTATAAAATTAGAAATTAAGTTAAAAAAAATGTCCACCAATAAATAATCACCATCATTTTCTGGTGGTCAAGCGCAGAAGACGGTCACAAATTGTACCTATTATCTGTATATTCTCCACTGACTTAATAGGCAACTGGAAACTATATACTGTATGTATGTATGTATGTATGTATGTATGTATGTATGTATGTATGTATATATATATATATATATATATATATATATATATATATATATATATATGACACTGCAGGCGTGACCAACAAGGGCCACCAACAGGTCAGGTTTTAAGGATATTCCTGCTTCAGCGCAGGTGGCTCAATCAGTGGCTGTGTCTGAGCCACTGATTGAGCCACCTGTGCTGAAGCAGGAATATCCTTAAAACCAGACCTGTTGGGGGCCCTTGAGGACAGGAGTTGGCCACACCTTGCGCTAATACTTAGTGCTGGCAAACTCTAGACCTATATCTGTATTAATTGTAAGCCAACAGCCAGCAAATACTCCTCTGACTATAGAGGCTATGAAATATTTGTGGAAGACTTTGGTAGAATATAACTTGTTGCAAAGCCACGACAAAGTCTAAGCAAGCATGGTAGGGTATGAGTTATATGGTGGCTGAGAACAGTGTCCATACAAATGGGAAAACAGTTGCAATATGAAGGCAATAAAAGTGCCAAACTTAATAAATATAACTATGTTTTTTCACTATCTTTTTTTCAGGCAATAGTCATTTAAACTGAGCCTGACAGTTTGGAAAAGTAATATCGGATTCATGTTCACTGAATCATTTCAGCGTCAGAAAGTGGCCAGTTCTGCCAGCAGAGAACACTGGTAAAGATTTGTCAGTTAGTAAAATACTGTATAGGGATCTTCAACACATGTTATTTCCCTTGACACTAACTGACCTCATCCTGGGATATGTTAAAATTAGTAACCTGAACTTTGGGGGGGGGGGGGGAGGAGGGGGGCGGGGGGAAATCTCAACTTCTTTGTTGATTATGAGCCTGAGAGAAACTCTCTCAATGTTAATGTTGTTGTTTATTTTTGTTAAAAGCCTCCAATAAGGATAATGAGTAATTCAAAAGACAAATAGATGAATTAAAAATGTACCTACAATTTGGAGGCTTAAATGCGTACCCCAACCTAACTAACTTCCATTTTTTTTTTCTGTACAGAATTGGAATCAGGATTGAAATGCCCTATTTTGGGCTCAGAGGACCTCCAGGTTTCTGAGACCTTTACTGCTATTACTTCCTGGTATTTGAAAGGGATTTAAATGGCCATCCAATAGGAAGCCGCAACCGATGATGTTTGAGCTTCCTATTGGCTGGAGATTTTGACAGCCATTTTGTTACCCCTGAGGAAGATTTCAACCCAGTAAATTCATGGGTAAGTATCTCAAGAACAGGGGGAGAGGGGGGGGGGCTCCAGCACCTGAAAATAGTGGTGTTTGTCTCAGGGGGCAAGAAAAACAAGTAGGAGGCACTGCCTCTTTTAAATATGTGCAAATATGGTTAATTTGGATTGGAATGTTTTAGATGTCAAAGACGCATTGTGTATAAAAGTTTCAGTCATTTCCCTTTCAGGGAACAGGTCAGGTTTTCAGGATATCCCAGCTTCAGCACAGGTGGCTCAATGAGAGGCTCAGTCAAAGATTGAGCCACCCTGTGCTGAAGCAGGGACTGATTGAGCCACTTGTGCTGAAGCAGGGATATCCTGAAACCTGACCTGTTGGAAGGTTTTGAGGACCAGAGTTGAGCACCCCTGAACTAAGATATACCCTAGAAACCATATCACGATTGAACATGTGGCTTTAAAACTGTCAGCAGTGTATATGCCTCCATACATAATTTATAGAAAATAAATTACTATGCTGCTGCAATAATCAGTGCACTTTATTAATAATTCTAAAACTGCCCCTTGTATTTGGATTGTTATAGATTTATCAGCAATGGAAAGACCATGTCAACCGCAGCACACCACAATAAAATTACAAACTTGGACGCATAATTGCTATACAAAACACCATCTGCGGACCGGGGTAGAATGTTATCAGCTCAGAAATCCATATTAATATCTAAAGTGTTCCATTCATACCTCGAGCTGACAGTCAGAAGAATTGCTTTCATTAGCTTTTCCACGGCGAGATCTTAGAATTGATCACTTTACATAATGTCTGAGATGCAGCACAGCCAGTCATTTATAACATGGGACATTCAGCCTCTTCAGTGCTGGAGAGGCTTGGAAGCCATCGCTGAAAAGGTTAATGTGCGTTGTGCATTCTCACCTCTGCAATATCCTGACTTCCTCTCCAGCACTGCACACTCAGATGCTGTATGCTCCTGTAAAGTGGCACATGTTGATGGATTACATGGGTAGGTAATCTGTGATATCCAAGGTTTTCTGTTGCTAGTCATGCCTAGCAGGTGCACAATGCACCGTGTGATCCCCCAGACAAAGATGTCCCCGTTGTATGTCAGTCTCGTTCATTAGACATGGGGTGCTCAACTAAACTCCCCCCCGCCCCACAACAGGTCAGGTTTTAAGGATATCCCAGCTTCAGCACAGGTGGCTCAATCACTGGCCACTGATTGAGCCACCTGTGCTGATGCTGGCACTGATTGAGCCACCTGTGCTGAAGCTGGGACTGATTGAGCCACCTGTGCTGAAGCAGGGATATCCTGAAACCCTGACCTGTTGGAGGGGGCTTGAGGACTGGAGTTGAGCACCAGTGCATTAGACAATGCAGGTGGGCTAACACAGGTTATACACTGTGGCTATTGATGTGTTTTGGTGACTGAGACCCATCTTTCCAAGTACAGATAGACCGCTTTTAGGGCCTCATGCAGAGAGCAGCGCTATTTGCAATCTCGCCATTTTTAGGAGAAAATCGCGCTAAAAACAGCTGAAAATGGCGAGTTAGGGAAAATGCGCGATTTTTTTTCCCCTTTCAGCTGCGCGAATCTCCTCCTTTACAATTCTCCACATGCAGTAATGCTAAAAATAGCGGATTTCGCCCATTTCTGCATATGGAGAATAAAACTCTCCATTAAAGCTACTTTTTCTTAAACTCTCCAATTTATTCTAACGCTGCTCTCTGCATAGGCCCCTTAATGTTTAATAACAGTATAAAGGTTTAGTGTAGCTTTCCTGTTATTCCCAGATTGTAAATGCTGCTGCAAGCCTTAACATTGGAAACAAGTCGAATCTTTTTAGTCTATGAATCAAGTGGTGCAATTCGGGGGCCAGAAAATGCTCCAGATGGAAAAAAAACTCAATTGCTTTCAATCAGATATTTTTGCCTTTGATACACATGCAGGGGCACATTTCCCATCAGACCTGATGGGCCCGGGCATAGGGTGGCAAATGTTATTTATTCCCCCCCCCCCCCCCCAATATACAGAGGCCGCGCTCTCTTCCCCACGTATTGCCGGGGGAGAGCGTGGGGTCCCTGCAAAGTTCTTCCCTTCTCCTTCGTGCCGCCCTCCTCCTCATTCATCACGTTGCCATGTGATGTCATGTTACCATGGTAACACAACATCATGTGCCGTCGCAGCATCATTTGACGCCCCAGAAGGAGGAGTGTGACACCATGTAAGTGCCTAAGGGCGGCATTTTTGTAAATCCGCCACTGTACACATGGTGCTGATTGGTGCTAATTGCGCCACTTTTGCTGTGATACACAGGGTGCCATTTTGCTGACTGTCGATGTTGAGGTAGATCGCGACTCCCCGGCCTCTTGCGGTGTGGTGTGTCTGCATGTCTTTGTTTTGTAATGTTCCCCTTTCTCTCCCTCTCCCCATCACCCTTTTCTCTCTCTCCCGGCTTTCTCCCGCTCCGGGGCGGCGATTGGGTGTGAGGGCGATCGGACTCACCTACGCACACTCTTGGATCCGGAGAAGCATCTGTCTGCCTGACATGGTCTGTCTGCTGAGCGGGCGCGGGCCATAGGGCAACACCTTGTGGCCCGCATCTTTTAACATCCCTGATCTAGATGGAGTGAGAGACAATGTTGAAACAAGAAGGTAAGGTGGCTGCTCATTGTAGAGGATGGAGTATATCTCAGGTTGGAATATGGCCCAGTCTGACAGCTGATTCCATAAGGGGGTTTTTTTGCAGGGGGGGAGGGATGTTACATATAGTGGAGACTGTATATGTGGATGTATAAACATATGTAATCCTTTCTATTGCAATTATATAATTTTTTGTGGGAATGAACTTTGGACCCACTTTTCCAAATATTTAGGCTAGCTGCGGTGGGCAACTCCAGTACTCAAGGGCCACCAACTTGTCAGGTTATCGCTGCTTCGGCGCTGGGGGCTCAATCGGTCCCTGATTCAGCACAGGTGGCTCAATCAGTCCCTGCTTCAACACAGGTGGCTCAATTAGTGGCTCAGTCGAAGCCTGTGCTGAAGCAGGAATGTCCTGCAAACCTGACCAGTTGGTGGCCTCTGAAGACTGGAGATGAGCGTCCCTGCTTTAAAGTGAGGGAGCTTTTTTTTTTTTGTGGCTAAATATACAACATTTGTCAATTATAAAGAATAACAACAAATTGTCATCAACCACTTCGGGAAATAAAACGGATAACTTGGTCAAATGACCCTTTTGATAAAGGAGATTTACCAGCGACATAGAACAAGCGAGACGGTAAACGTGTGCGTGTTCTGCACGACAATTCCTGCAGCTCAGTTTGCTGACCCCTTTTCTATCAATTAGTCTGCAGCACAAATAAAGGCGTTAATACTTACCCGGGAACTGTGCTTAATATCATTATTGCTGCAGAGATTGACATCCAATTATAAAATAATAGGCTACAGGCCGTGCCAGCCTCGTTTGGGTTAAATATTGAACTGATGTGCCATTTTAGACTAATTTTGCTCACTAATTGTGTTTGAAAACCACAAAGTATTAGTCATGTGGAGTCTCATTAAGTGCAGTATGGGCTCATTTATTTTTATTAAGAGTTCCCCCACAGACTTTAAAGGAATCTCGCTATTTAAAATCAGAATTTAAAAAACATATTCTAGCCCAGAATCAACAAAACAAACTATATATATATATATATATTCTGTATATGTAGCCCCCTGCTAGGGATTGGTAGTAGTTAAGGGATTAAGGGCCCTAGATGGTTAACTGTGTGGGCTCACATAGAGTTAATTCCCTCCCCATCATGTGATGCAGGAAGACTTGCAGAAAGGATAGCCACTCTGTGATGTCACCATAGGGAGATGGAAAGATATGTATAGTGCCCCGCAGACCTCAGTGTTCGAGAAGCACGTTTCTCGGGAGTAGCAGTTGGAGAGGACCTCACTGTAAATTATGTAAATATGTTGAAGTGTATAGTTTTGTGTAATAAGGATGTCCTGTCACCTTTATTATTTTCATTTAGGGGTTGTGCCGTTTACAGATAGAGCACATAGTAATGAACAGAGATTGTTCTCTGACCAGAAGAGTAGCAGGCAAGTGCTCCTCAGGGACTTTTCAGAGTAGAAACTGCGGCAATGGTTGGATTGGGCGTACAGATGAGGTAGGCAGAGCACAGAGTGACAAGATAATGATCCCTGAAGATAGAGTGTACTATCCCGATCTAATAAGTATAGAGGAAGAATGCCGCCCACAGTAAAGGGACACTGATCCCTGAGAATAGTGTGTCCCCCAACCAGGATCCACCAGCTACAGGGCATTGAGGAAGCTATACAAGAGATTTCCAATCTCTTGGATTACTAAAGGACATTAGCATAAGTACCTCCCATGCGTATGAGTGAGAGCTACCAAGGGGATGAATCCTAAAGAAGTATAAGTACCTCCATAGTGTAGGAGGGGGAGCTACCAAGAGAAGAAGCACAGAGTAACTCTATTGTTTAATACCAGTTAATGTCTATGTGAAGCCATTGTACAGTATGTGGAGCATTTTCAACGGATGTGACTAAAGCTCTTTGTTTGTACTATTAAAAAGTTCCTGGCGGCCAATCCTTATTCTATCTGCATATCCACACCTTCTTTTCATCCTCAAAAGGTATGGAAGATTGAGCATAGCCATGTAAATAGTCTATCTAATGATAAGGAGGGGTACATATAATTGAGCATTTTGTCCATCACAGGCACTAGTAGAACGATTGGACATTGATCTGAGAGCAAAAAAACCTGAAATCGCATAACCATTCCTTGCTAGACTGGATTCTCTCCTCAAACCCCAGCAGAATCCAGTCCTCTGGCATCCTTCCTGATATTTTCAGTGACCATGCAATAGTGTACTGTATAACAAAAATTAAACCGCCCCATTCAAGCCCTAAAGTTCTCCTCACTAGAACATTTAAAAACTTTAACCCACAACAGTTTCTGGATGACCTTATCAACTGCCCATGGCACAGAATCGATTTAATTCCCGACCCTGATTCTGCGCTCGACTATTTCCAATCCGAGTTCTTAAAACTCTGCGATACCCATGCTCCACTACGCAAAATAAGGGTACGGGGGGCCCACCTTCCATGGGTTACACCTGACCTTATAGCACTCTACCAGTTCAGGGATGCCTTGTGGAAAAGCTACAAAGTAACTGGCACTACCAAGGATCTCAATCACTACAGATGCATGCGGAACATGTGCACAAGGCAAACAAGGCATGCAAAAGCACAATATTACTCTGACAATCTCCACCAGAATACATCAAACCCAGCTAACTTCTGGAAGGTTATCAACAATATATTCCAGCCTCCTAACCATCAACAACCAAGTAATATCACTAAGGGGGATATTACTCTGACAAACCCCACTGACATTGCAAATGCATTCAATGATTACTTTGTGGGGTGTGCCACTAACTTATTAGCGAAACGCAGCCCAAACCACAAACCTGAATCTCATCCTGGGAGTACCCCCACAGTCCCACCCCCTCCCAACACTGCCCACAATTTTCAATTTGGCCCAGTATCTGAAGAGGAGATTATACAAGCGCTCCTCAAACTAAAACTAAGCAGCCAATGTGGACCCGACTTATTACAATTTAGGTTCCTACGACTTGGTGCCCCAGCCATTGCCAAACCAATTGCGTCCATAGTCAACTCTATCCTGTCTGCAGGCCATATCCCTAAGACCTGGAAAACTGCCAGAGTTGTCCCAATCTTCAAAAGTGGGGACAAAAACACTGTCTCAAACTACAGGCCAATCTCACTTCTCCCAATTCTATCCAAAGTCATGGAAAAATGTGTCCACTCCCAATTAAGCGATTTCTATACCAAGACAAATTTCCCTAGCCAATTCCAATCTGGGTTTCGTCCCAAACACTCCACCGTAACTACCCTGCTAAAAGTTTGCAATGAAATCCAGTGTGGAATGGAACGGGGACAACTCACTGGTGCAGTATTCCTAGATTTTGCAAAGGCTTTTGACACAGTTGATCATGCTATCCTGCTTAACAAACTCCAGAGCTCTGGAATAGGGAAACATGCTTTAAACTGGTTTCAGTCCTACCTATCAGGAAGATCCCAACATGTGTCCATCTCAGGCTCTAACTCCAACCCCCTGGATATCACCTGTGGTGTCCCGCAAGGCTCTGTTCTGGGGCCCCTACTCTTCTCAGTGTTCATTAATGATCTTCCCACAGCTTGTAAGGAAGCCTCAATACACATGTATGCAGATGACACAATCCTATATGCACACAGCCATAGCCTCTCTGACCTTCAACACATACTTCAGTCTGACGTTTTGAGACTCGAAAACTGGATTTCCCAAAACAAACTGTTTTTAAACACTGACAAGACTGTAACAATGGTATTTGGGACCAAGACTAAATTTGTAAAGCTTCAAGTGACTGAGCTCCTGATTAGAACCAATGCTAACACCACCCTAACACCTGTCACTAGTTTTAAATACCTGGGCTTATGGTTTGACTCCAACTTAACATTTCGGGATGCACATTGATACCCTGAAAACCAAGACCTATGCCAAACTAGGGGTACTTTACATGAACAAATCCTCCCTAAGTCTCCTGGTCAGAAAGCGTATCGCACAGCAGATGCTAATGCCAATTATTGACTATGGAGACATAGTATATGGCTCGGCTCCTCAAACCCACCTTAGCAAACTTGACACCCTCTACAATTCAATTTGTCGTTTTGTTCTCCAATGCAACTACAACACACATCACTGCGAAATGCTCAAAGAACTAGATGTGAGGATTCTGGAGCCACGCCGCTCTCGGCGTGCTCCTCACTTACCTGCAGCTCCATCTGGGTCTCCCGCGGCACACGTGGACTCCGGAGGCAAGCCGCCGTCAGCTCTTCCATCTATGCGCGCGCGCGCACATCTTCCTTCCTCTTCTGCTCTCAGAGCAGGGCGGGGGTCCGCACACGCAGCCGATGGCCCTGCCTCACGGAGGCGCGGCCACACGGAGGCGCTCCCGCCTCTTAAAGGCACAGCGCCCCTTGTGATGGCTACCACTAAACATAGCCAGGCTGCTGGGCTTTATGGCTCCTGCCCTGGGACTGCTTCTGAACCTACACCTGCTGTAACCTGGCCTTTCCACACACCCCTACCTTGCTGCGCTGCTATTGGTTCCTCTCTCCTATATATACCCTGCAGAGTCACTGACTCGTTGGCTGAGCATAGAACCAGTTGTTCTCACCATTCCCTGCCTCCTTAGTCTATTCCGCAGACTTCCTCGTGAACTGAACCGGCTTCCGCTACGTCTACCTGTACCTCTGGCATCCCGAACTCGGCATACGGCTACACGACTCTCCGCACCTCTGGCATCCCGATCCTGGCTTACGGTAAACGACAACGTCCCTCTCTCTAACCCCGGACTTGGCTAACGGCCTCTCTACCTACCGTACCTCTCCTACTCCGATCCGGAATCCCAGACCACTCTTCAATCAAGACGTGTCCTCGTGGCTGTGGGTGGCGTTATATCCTATCCCACCTCAGCACCGCGGTCCCGTCTCGTTTGTGGTGAGCACATCCTAACATTATGCTCAGCCCTACAAACATGGACCCCGCTGAGGTGGCGAGCACTATAAACGCTCATACTGCTCTGTTTACCAGACTAGAGACTTACCTAGACCAATCAGATAAACGGATAGATGCCTTGCAGCAAAGCGTCCATACCCTTACTCTTCAGGTTCGTACCCTCAATCAGCAACTGTCTCCCGTGGCAGCTCCTGTACCGGCTATTCCTGCTCCGACACCTCCGTCTGCGTCTGCTCCGGAACCCCGGATTCCGCCTCCCAGACACTATGCGGGGGATCCTCAAGGATGCCGGGGTTTCATTAATCAATGTCTCGTCCAATTTAAACTCTCTCCCTCTCGCTTTGTGTCTTCTGTCTCCAAGGTCGGCTACATCTACTCCCTTCTCACCGATCAGGCACTGGCGTGGGCCTCTCCCATTTGGGAACGACAGGGTGCCATCACACAGGACATCGATCTCTTCGTCGAGGAATTCCGAAGAGTCTTCGATACTCCCGCACGGAGGTTAACGGCATCTTCTGCTCTTCACCACATAATCCAGGGAGATCGTTCGGTTGCCATGTATGCAGTGGAGTTCCGCACCCTTGCTGCTGAGACAGGTTGGAATGATGAGGCTCTGTCTTCGGCATTCTGGCAAGGCCTGTCTGAGACCCTAAAAGATGAGCTTGCTGCACGTGATCGTCCCACTAACCTGGAGGAGTTGATCGCTCTCTCTATTCGTGTGGATCAGCGTCTGCTGGAGCGGAGATACGAGCGTTCCCATGTACGTCCACGGGTCTCGAGAACTCTTGCTCCCTCCTTCGTGGCTCCGTTACCTCCTTCCGGGGACATTCCAGAACCCATGCAGTTGGGAGGCAATAGGCTGTCTCCTGCTGAGAAACTGCGTCGGCGCAAGGCCGGCCTTTGCATGTACTGTGGCAATTCCGGTCACGCTGTACCCCGGTGTCCTCACGCACCGGGAAATGCCAGCTCCCAATGAGATCCCGGAGAGTTTCGTTGGGAATATTGACACTTTCTCCCATTGTCCAGAACATCCTTCCTACCAGGATAACCTTGCCGATTACACTTTCTGGAGAGGGGTTTCACACTCCGGCACAAGCATTCATTGACTCTGGTTCTGCAGGTAATTTCATTGATGAGACTTTTGCTAGACTGAACAATATCCCTTTGGTCAACAGGAGGACGCCGGTAGGACTGGAGGCGATTGACGGTCGACCGCTTAAACCAGCATTTATCACGCTACAGACGGTGCCTCTTCTTCTACAATTCGTTAACGTCCATACGGAGATCATTACCCTCGATGTAATCCACACTCCTTCTGCTGAGTTGATTTTGGGTCTTCCTTGGCTTCAACTTCATAATCCTCGCATCGACTGGACGGATCAGAAACCTATCCAGTGGGCTCCTTCTTGTGCTAAGACCTGTACCCAGATTTTCAAGAGAATTGGTGGTTTGTCTACCTTATCTGAGAAAATTAACTCCTTACCCTTTGAGTACTGGGAATTCCGTGATGTATTCGACAAGACACGTTCCGAGATTCTACCTCCACACCGTTCTTTTGATTGTCCTATCGACCTACTTCCAGGTGCACCTCTTCCCAGGGCAAGATCCTATCCTCTCTCTCTCCCAGAGACAAGGGCCATGAACACTTACATCGCGGAGAACTTAGAAAGGGGTTTCATCAGAAAATCGTCTTCCCCGGTCGGAGCAGGTTTCTTCTTTGTCAAGAAAAAGGACGGCTCTCTCCGTCCATGCATAGACTACCGGGGTTTGAACAATATCACTCGTAAAAATCGCTATCCTCTGCCGTTAATACCGGAGCTCTTCGATCGTCTCCAGGGAGCAAATATCTTTTCTAAACTGGATCTAAGAGGTGCCTACAATCTAGTAAGGATACGAGAGGGGGACGAGTGGAAGACTGCTTTTAACACTCATGACGGCCACTATGAATATCTGGTTATGCCGTTCGGTTTGTGCAACGCACCAGCAGTTTTTCAGGATTTTGTCAACGAGATCTTTCGGGACATTCTGAACTCATTTCTTATTGTTTACTTGGATGACATCCTCATTTTTTCTAAATCCACTCAAGAACACATCAAACATGTTCAACAAGTATTGTTACGTCTTCGGGAGAACCATCTTTTTGCGAAACTGGAGAAATGTCAGTTCCACCTCAAATCTGTTGCATTTTTGGGTTACGTCATCTCGGATTCCGGTTTCAATATGGATCCAGAGAAACTTAAGGCTATTCTGGACTGGCCTCGTCCGACTACTCTTAGAGCCGTGCAACGTTTTTTAGGTTTTGCAAACTATTATCGACGTTTCATCCGCAATTTTTCGTCCACCGTATCTCCCATAACTGCCCTCACCAAGAAGGGTACTGATCCTTCATCTTGGTCGGAGTCCGCCATAAAGGCGTTTGATCGGCTAAAAAGGGCTTTTGTGTCTGCTCCCATCCTCACCCACCCAGATCCTAAACTCCCATTTACCTTGGAGGTAGATGCTTCGGACATTGGGGCTGGGGCTGTTCTGTCCCAGAGAACTTCTCCCTTAGCCAGACTGCATCCATGTGCGTTTTTCTCGAAGAAATTCTCGTCCGCTGAACGGAATTATGATGTCGGGAATAGGGAGCTTTTGGCGATCAAGTTGGCTTTAGAGGAGTGGAGACATTTCTTAGAGGGGACTGAGACACCCATTACCATTTTGACGGATCATAAGAATCTCCTCTACCTAGAAAGGGCACAGCGTTTGAACGCTCGACAAGCCCGCTGGGCTTTGTTTTTTTCACGATTTAATTTTCTCATTTCATTCATTCCTGGCTCCAAGAATCTAAAGGCGGACGCCCTATCACGACAGTTCCTGGCGGAGGACAAATCTGAGGAGCAGCTGGAGTCTATTATTCCTTCTAGTTGTATCCTCTCCGCTAATTCGTTTGATATCATGGGCAAAATTCAATCCGAACAGTCACGGATTCCTGAAGGACTCAAGGTTCCGGAGGGAAGACTCTACACGGCACCTCAACACCGCAAGAAGGTTCTCGAGTGGTGTCATTCCTCTAAATCAGCAGGACACCCAGGGATACGGAAGACCAACGATCTGGTTCAACGTACCTTCTGGTGGCCGGAGAGGGCTAAAGATGTGGAGGAGTTTGTCAAAGCGTGTAATATTTGCGCTCGCAACAAGGTGCCTCGGGTCAGACCTGCTGGGCTTCTACTTCCGTTACCCATTCCAGACCGTCCCTGGAACCATATTTCTATGGACTTTATTGTAGAGCTTCCAGAGTCCAAAGGAAAGAATACCATTCTGGTGGTCATCGATCGTTTTTCTAAACAGTCGCACCTTGTTCCTTTGAGGGGTCTACCAAATTCCCCCAGGCTGGCAGATGTCTTCATTCAGGAGATTTTTCGTCTTCACGGAGTACCTTCTACCATTGTCTCAGATCGTGGGTCTCAATTCGTGTCGAGGTTTTGGCGTGCTTTTTCCCAGAAGTTGGGGATTTCGCTTCAGTTCTCTTCTGGGTACCATCCACAGACCAATGGACAAACGGAGAGGGCCAACCAAAACCTGGAACAATACCTTCGATGTTTTATAACTGATACACAGGAGGACTGGGTGGATCTTCTTCCATGGGCCGAGTTTGCTCTGAACTCTCTTCGCAATGATTCTACCCAAGAATCTCCATTTTTTATAAACTTTGGATTTCATCCATCTCGGTCACCTTTCTCCTCTCTCTCCTCAGGGGTGCCAGCAGTGGACAAGCACGTCTCTCGCCTAAAGGTCTTATGGTCTAGGATTCAGGAGAATTTGAGGCTCGCTACAGGGAGACAGAAACTCCAGGCTGATCGACTTCGACGTCAAGTACCGGAGTTCGCCCCAGGAGACAGGGTATGGCTCTCGTCCAGGAATATCCGTTTGAAGGTTCCTACCATGAAGCTTGCTCCCAAGTTCCTCGGTCCCTTTACTATACTTAGGAGGATTAATCCTGTGGCTTACAAGCTAGGTCTTCCACCTTCTATGAAGATACCTTCGGTCTTCCATGTGTCCTTACTGAAACCAGTGTTTCAGAGTCCTCGCTTTTCCAGAAAGAATTCTCCTCCACGTCCGATCATGATTCAAGGTCAACAGGAATACGAGGTGCAGTTTGTCCTGGATTCTAGAATTTCCAGAGGAGGAGTACAATACTTGGTTCACTGGAAGGGGTTCGGACCAGAGGAACGTTCATGGATTCCTCACCGGGATCTTCACGCACCTCGGCTTCTACAGGCTTTTCATCGCAAGAATCCTTCCAAGCCTTATCATGGTCGCCCGGAGGTCGCCCCTGAAGGGGGGGGTACTGTGAGGATTCTGGAGCCACGCCGCTCTCGGCGTGCTCCTCACTTACCTGCAGCTCCATCTGGGTCTCCCGCGGCACACGTGGACTCCGGAGGCAAGCCGCCGTCAGCTCTTCCATCTATGCGCGCGCGCGCACATCTTCCTTCCTCTTCTGCTCTCAGAGCAGGGCGGGGGTCCGCACACGCAGCCGATGGCCCTGCCTCACGGAGGCGCGGCCACACGGAGGCGCTCCCGCCTCTTAAAGGCACAGCGCCCCTTGTGATGGCTACCACTAAACATAGCCAGGCTGCTGGGCTTTATGGCTCCTGCCCTGGGACTGCTTCTGAACCTACACCTGCTGTAACCTGGCCTTTCCACACACCCCTACCTTGCTGCGCTGCTATTGGTTCCTCTCTCCTATATATACCCTGCAGAGTCACTGACTCGTTGGCTGAGCATAGAACCAGTTGTTCTCACCATTCCCTGCCTCCTTAGTCTATTCCGCAGACTTCCTCGTGAACTGAACCGGCTTCCGCTACGTCTACCTGTACCTCTGGCATCCCGAACTCGGCATACGGCTACACGACTCTCCGCACCTCTGGCATCCCGATCCTGGCTTACGGTAAACGACAACGTCCCTCTCTCTAACCCCGGACTTGGCTAACGGCCTCTCTACCTACCGTACCTCTCCTACTCCGATCCGGAATCCCAGACCACTCTTCAATCAAGACGTGTCCTCGTGGCTGTGGGTGGCGTTATATCCTATCCCACCTCAGCACCGCGGTCCCGTCTCGTTTGTGGTGAGCACATCCTAACACTAGATTGGTCAACACTAGAGTCTAGGCGCAAAGTTCACCTTTCCTGTCTTGCCTTTAAATTCTTCATGGGCAAGCTACCCAGCTACCTGAACAAGCTCCTCACCCCTACCACTTGCAGCACTTATCACCTGAGATCAGACTCCAAAAGACTATTCATGGTCCCAAGGCTCAACAAAGTATCCGGACGTTCCTCCTTCTCTTACCGTGCACCCCAAAACTGGAACAACCTACCAAAGACTCTCACATCCACCACCAGTTTAAGGTCTTTCAAATCTAAGGCTGTCTCACATTTTAACCTGGTCTGTAACTGTTTCATACGCTCATAATATATATTTTCTTTAACTGTGCACGCAATGTCTTGTATATAACGTATACCTTGTTCATTTATGTAACTGTACTTGTAACCATGTATTATTTGTTTTACTCTGTGCCCAGGACATACTTGAAAACGAGAGGTAACTCTCAATGCATTACTTCCTGGTAAAATATTTTATAAATAAATAAAATAAATAAATATTCTTGTGGTTAGAGCATCTTTTTCATGGTGTCATAATAACCCTGCTAGAGCAAACATTGCGGGTCCCTCTGACAGCAACGAGGTGTTTTCATAGAGACTTATTCTTTAAAGCATTTGTGGGTAAGAGTTGGCCTGAGACCACTTCCGGACCTCAGTGGCTTCACCTACGGCCCCCAACAGCTGCCTGCCCCCACAGCCCCAATGCAGAGAGATCTGGGACACTGCAGCTGCAGATTTTAGCTTCTCCCCATTGCCTAGAGATGGTCAAAAAAAAGTTGCGGACTTGAATCCGCCTCGGATCAGCCGATTCCTTTGGTCCGTGGATTTGGGGGTTTTTTTCAGACAGCCCACATGGAGAATTATTAATCCGCTGTCGGATTGTTATTAATCAGATTAAATCGAGGGAGAGAGACAGAGAGAGGGAGAGGGAGGTAGGCAGAGAGAGGGAGAGATATTTTGGATTGGTTTGCCCATTCCTACTGCTGCCTCGGCTGCCTAATTACAGTGCCCTGATAAACACTGCCCTGCTCCTCTCCTGTGCTAGTTACTAGTTCCCTTTGTAAGTAGAGCAGCAGGCTGTATACATGTAAGGAATCCGTTCTTGGGTTTGGCTGGAGCTCACTCCTGCAGAGTTGCTGAGCTCTCAGTCAGACCTCCGCCTTGTTCCTGAGACCTGCTGCATTCACCCCTTGCAGAGACCTTAATCATGGGCCGCTCCCGCTCCTCGCGCAGAGGCCATTCCTGCGCTTCATCTGCTACGCTGAAGCGCTTCGCACCAGCCTACCAGTTGCCGAATCCCAGCCTGGATATCGACTACTCTGACATCTCCAACTCTGATCCTGGCTTGTCCATGGATTACCCTACCTTCTCCAACCCTGAACCGGCTACGATTGACTACAAACTGCGCAATCCAGAACTGGCTTTGTGGTCTAAGGTTGGTGTATTCACATCCCCACCTCAGCCCCGCGGTCCGGTCCTGGTTTGTGGCAAGCACGCCCGTTACAATACATCAGCATGCTGAGCAATGCAACAACATCACTGCTGTCTGCGCAGCGCGGCGAAAAAGGCAATGCGGGACCCTTTTAAGGGTGGAAGGGCCACATATGTGGACCTCAAAGTATGTCATGCTGCCCACTACTGCTTCAAAGCAAAAATCATTATACCGAAGTGTTACCGCACTCAGTTGAGGTTCCTGGCCTTGGCAGCTGTGATTGTGTTCAGTAGTGGAACCTCCGTCTCATATTAGACACCTGCACACTTAGGATGTTATTCATTAAACTGTAATCGTGCCAATCGGGGTGCTGTCCCATATAAACTCCCATTGCAGTCAATGGGGTACACGTTGGAGAGAAAAAAAATGCTGGGTGACACTTTCCGTGGAACCTAATAATTGATTTGTACAAGAAATCCATCGAATGCAGCACATGCTAATAAATATCTGTGCTAATGCATTTTTTAAACATTGTGTATAATTATTATTAAATGCAGTTGCACAAGGCTTAAGGGCTGTGTAAAAATGACCTAACTTTATTGCAAGAAATTCCATCAACTTGGCAAGAATGACTCTGGCAATGTTAAAATCATGCAAATAATATACCCAGCACTGTGCCAGATTACCTCTACAGATGGTCCGCACTGATGGTGTTATTCCTTAATCTATCATCTATTAATCTCTATGCCCAGGACAGACTTGAAAACGAGAGGTAACTCTCAATGTATTACTTCCTGGTAAAACATTTGATAAATATGTAGCCCATGGACCCCGGGGCAATCGCAGATCAGCCCCCCTACACTGTACTAGGGTCTGGCTACATGAGTGTGGTGCATACCTGCTGGCAACAGGAGGGCCTGAGTCTCCCGCGATGGTATGGGGGATGACAGGAACATGTTTCTGGGGTGGATGCCTTTGTTCTTTTCTAGTGGTGCATCTCTAGTAAGCCCCAGGAATGCGGGGTGGAATCCTTATAGAGAGTTTCCCACACAGGGAGGAGAGATTCCAGTCTCGCACACAGCGTTCTTTAAATAGCAGCAGCTCTTTATTCACAGCATTGATAGCAGCAGTCAGGTACAGGGTGTCCACTCCACGAGACTGCTCTCCTTCAGGATGGTATCTTCCCCTGCCACCACCCTGGGCCAAGGGCACCCAGGGTGGGACTAGCTCTTCCCTCACCCCCTAAGCAGGGTGAGAGGCATTGGTCCACCTCACTACACTGTAATTCTAGCAGCCCTACTCAGAGGCTGCTTCTCTTCTCCAACTGTACACTAACACAGGTACACTGGACCAGCCAGTGTCCCACTCTCAACTCACACTTGTCTGACTACACTAAATAGGAAGTGCACTGCTCTTTATGATTTCAGCAGGCCCCTCCCCTGTGTCTCTTGCCTTGACACAGGGTCAGGTGACCTACCTCCACCATTCAGGGCAGTGCTTGAAGTGGGGGAAACCCATGATAACTTCTGGCAGCCTGCCCTTACCAGGGCTTATACCAGAAGGAGGCAAGAACTATAGCCCAATTTCTTACCAGGGCTACAAATAAATAAATAAAATAAGAGGGCCAATCGGGGCACAATCGCAGAGCAGCTCCTGTTGACTTCACTGTCCCGATCAGCACTATCACAGGTTAATGAATAACCCACTGAGCAGGGCTGTCTTAGCAGCATTATAGGCCCCCGGGCAAAGCAGTGCACTGGGCCCTGCCAACTCTCCACTACAAGTCGTAATTTTTCTCCTTCTACCGAGTTAGCGGGAGATTTGAATGTTGAGGCGGGTGATCGGAAAATTAGTGTTAAATTCTGGTCTGTGAATAGATTAGCATGGGGCCCCTATGCTCGTGGGGGCCCCGGGCAACTGCCCAGCATGCCCATGCATTAAGACGGCACTGCCACTGAGGGGTAGATCGTCAGAGGTCCGTATCATTATCTATAACGCGAATCCACAAAGGGGTTTTGTGCTACGATGTCATCGCCTTCACCAGAAAAATTGCCGGTCGCTAATTTTTAACGGACGTCTGATAATCCCATATGGAAATCATATGGTAATGAGCAGTTTACCTAACATCCGAGATCCTCAGAGCTTTCCGTTCCTGTTAACGCATGGGAATAACGCTACGATATTAAAGAGCTTCCAAAAGCTGCCGTGACTCACATCCTGACCCTGACTATCAGTGCTTATCAGTGCTTTTTTGTTGAGAATAGCCTAAAAGCAATGTACTGAGTATAGGATTTAACCCTTTCATTACAAAAAGTTACACGTGTCAAACAAAGATATATATATATATATATATGTAGCCCTCTTTCCTCCACCCTAAATGAGATTGAGGTGGGTAGGTGTATCTGACTACTTATCAGTGTGGTGCTGTACCTGTTTGGCAACCAGGAGGGCTGAGCTTCTGCCACGGGGAACCTGGGGTATATACCTACACTCGGTGCAGTACCTCCACTGATGAGGGAGTGTGCCCTCACCAGAACAACAATACAGTAAATACACACAATGTGAATAAACAGTATTTACTGAGCATGAACGATAACTTCAATGAAACTCTCTTTGCATAACATCAATACATCATAGAAATAACATTGCATCACCCTGAATGCATAGCATCCCCTCACCCACATGTCCATCATCACATCACCCTCAGTCCCTTGAGTGTCCACAACAATAAGGTGAATGTGAATGTGAGTGTGAGGGATAGCGCTTCCCTGTGTTGGGGCCCAGTGGTGCACTTAATATATACTACCTCCCTGATCAGTCCTGATCAGGAAAATCCTTGAAACTCAGCAACACCGCACAGTGATCCCACGACGCACTGCGCTGCTCTCTGCAGGAATGGATACACACGCTGACTCCACAAGGAAGGGATCCCCAGCCGGAATGATCCTTTACCACAGTCTCTGCTATGGAGTCAGATACTCTTTCTGCACTCAGGCTGCACGGGCATTCAGGCACTGTCCTGCAGCATGTCTCTTCCTCTCTGAGTATGGTGAAGGAGTCCCTGTCTTAAGGCAGTCCCTATCACATACAGTATTCCTCTAGTGTCTCAGGGGACTAAATAGGCCCTGGGGTATACCTCTACCCTAGCCCCTACATGCAGAAGATATCTTGCTGTAGATTCTGTCTGATCCCAGACTCTGGCAGCTCACCACATGCAACTGGCACTAGTGATATTACACACACTGTATAACTAGAAAGCAACCCCCCCCTTCTTCCTATGAGGGGTCTTTCCCTGACACAGCCAAAGCAACTCCTCTAGCTGCACTGCACACAACACTGTCTCTTCTTGTCAGAGCACACAGCACTGCAGCTGTGTCACTGACAAGACGTACACTCACCTAAGGGCAGGGTCCCTACCTAAGGGGCCTTCCCTATGAACTTACCCACTAACCTAGTGGGGAGTGGAGCCTACCTGGGGCCTGGGGGTAACCTGGCCTAGTGTAAGAAGCCACTTGCTCCTTACACACTTCCTCCCCCTTCCTTCTCCCTGCTCCAACTGACTAGCGTGGTCTCTGCAACATTGTATCCTTCTCCAACAGGAGAAGCTGCAAACTCTATTTGCTGGCTGGCTGCACGTGATTTGGGTGAAAGGGCAGTCCCCAGAGGCTGCTGGGAATTGTAGTCCACTCAGGACCTCTTTAGCATTGGGACCGCGTGTGCTATCTTTACTGTGCCTGTGTGAAGCTGTAATGGCCGCCGCTATGCTTAACTGCGCCTGCGCGACCCTGGGGAGTCCCTGCACTACGGAGCGCCCTCTCTGCCCCTCCGCGCTCACTATATTGGCCGTCGCGTCTGCGCATACACAAGCCTCCGCGCCCGTGCGGACATAACAAAGATGGCGGCGCCGTGCCTCTGACGCCACTGGGAGGACTCTTTGGGGACCTGGCTACATATATATATATATATATATATATATATATATATATATACACAGAAAATATTTTACCAGATGGGGATCCAGGATAAACGAGATCGCACACAGTCAGGGAAATATATATATATTTATTATCGATCATATATATGTCTGAAACACATCATAAACTATAGTATATTTTTTAGTGGTTAAAGCTGCAGTTCAGTCTTTTTTTTTTTAATTTATTTTTTTACTTCAATAGTTTCATGTGGGCAATCTCTAATTACCTAAAGAACTGCATAGCTGCCGGTCAATTCGTTCTCCGTCTATTGATCGGCAAAGTTTGGCGACATCTTTAAATATGGGGAATGTAAATCGTTGCTATAGGAACAAGCATGCTTGTTAAAATAGAATACAAGAAAATTGGTCTTTCAAAGTTGTTGTTTTTTAAAACAGAAAATGCTAAAAGTATTTTTTCTTACTACAGAACTGATTTATTAAAAAAAACACACATGCAGGATATTGCCTGAACTGCAGCTTTAAAGTGTTATGTTTGTGTGAACTAATATGGTATATACTGTAATCATGACTGTATTAAGTATGGGTATGCAATAATCTTTATCCATACATATCGCTACAATAATAATAATAAATAACTTTTAGTAATGTACGAATGTTTTTCGTATTTGTTTGTTTTTAGACAGTCAAAAAATACAGTTACGAATATTATAACGATAATTATATCCGCTTTAGATAACTCGCATGAGTCCTGCGTCTTTCACGCATGCATTAAGTAATGCGGCTTCAAGTTTTGCCAATGCTCACGTGGATTGCATTGATTAACACATCTCTGTGCCAATAAAATCCATTACTAACACTGCTACTTTTATTAACGTACGTCATTTATGCATCTCATTAGCTTTGAGGATACTCGTTAAAATGAAGAAAAGAACGTTTGTTCACGATTTCGGGAACGTTTTAGCGCAAAAGTGAAGGCCTTCTGCGGACCTACCACCTAGTGCAGGCCATCTTTGGAGGTCACCTTGCATAGTACAAGGGCTCCTGCTGATGCTAAGGTTAAATTTATTTGGGTACATTTAGCAGTATCAAACAGAATATTTTTTTTTTTTTTCGTGTGTCTGGATGAAACGTAAGAATCTAGTTTATGCAGCGCCTTGCCTTGATGCAGGCAGCTCACCATTAATTAGGGTAATTTTTAGTTCAAATTAGATGGTCTTTAATTATTTGGGCTTTATTTGCTAATGTCTCCCCCAGCTGCAAAACGGAGGCAAAAATGCTGCAAATAACAGCATTGTGTTTATCAAGGAA
>NC_134496.1:39531111-39543611 GCF_040206685.1 Ascaphus truei
ACCTATATATTCTCTTGAAAAAGGATCATTTAGTTTAATCCTTTGGACAAAGCATTATAAACCTGCAAGCCACATAGATAGATAGATAGATAGATAGATAGATAGATAGATAGATAGATAGATAGATAGATAGATAGATAGATAGATAGATAGATAGATAGATAGATAGATACTGTAGATTAGATAGATAGATAGATAGATAGATAGATAGATAGATAGATAGATAGATAGATAGATAGATACTGTACGATAGATAGATAGATAGATAGATAGATAGATAGATAGATAGATAGATAGATAGATAGATAGATAGATAGATAGATAGATAGATAGATACTGTAGATTAGATAGATAGATAGATAGATAGATAGATAGATAGATAGATAGATAGATAGATAGATAGATAGATAGATAGATAGATAGATAGATAGATACTGTAGATTAGATAGATAGATAGATAGATAGATAGATAGATAGATAGATAGATAGATAGATAGATAGATAGATACTGTACGATAGATAGATAGATAGATAGATAGATAGATAGATAGATAGATAGATAGATAGATACTGTAGATTAGATAGATAGATAGATAGATAGATAGATAGATAGATAGATAGATAGATACTGTAGATTAGATAGATAGATAGATAGATAGATAGATAGATAGATAGATAGATAGATAGATAGATAGATAGATACTGTACGATAGATAGATAGATAGATAGATAGATAGATAGATAGATAGATAGATAGATACTGTAGATTAGATAGATAGATAGATAGATAGATAGATAGATAGATAGATAGATAGATAGATAGATAGATAGATACTGTACGATAGATAGATAGATAGATAGATAGATAGATAGATAGATAGATAGATAGATACTGTAGATTAGATAGATAGATAGATAGATAGATAGATAAGATAGATAGATAGATAAGATAGATAAGATAGATAGCTAGATAAATAGATAGATAGATAGATAGATATCAACAAAAACAAACAAAAATGCCCAAAGCTACTTCCAATGTGACAAAAATACACAGTGCAATACCTATATATTCTCTTGAAAAAGGATCATTTAGTTTAATCCTTTGGACAAAGCATTATAAACCTGCAAGCCACATAGATAGATAGATAGATAGATAGATAGATAGATAGATAGATAGATAGATAGATAGATAGATAGATACTGTAGATTAGATAGATAGATAGATAGATAGATAGATAGATAGATAGATAGATAGATAGATAGATAGATAGATAGATAGATACTGTACGATAGATAGATAGATAGATAGATAGATAGATAGATAGATAGATAGATAGATAGATAGATAGATAGATACTGTAGATTAGATAGATAGATAGATAGATAGATAGATAGATAGATAGATAGATAGATAGATAGATACTGTAGATTAGATAGATAGATAGATAGATAGATAGATAGATAGATAGATAGATAGATAGATAGATAGATAGATACTGTACGATAGATAGATAGATAGATAGATAGATAGATACGATAGATACGATAGATACGATAGATAGATAGATAGATAGATAGATAGATAGATAGATAGATAGATACTATAGATAGAGAAAAGTAATCCACTCCAGCAGGAGCAGACACAAGACAGCACTCAAAGGTAAGTAAGAAAACTTACCTTTGAGTGCTGTCTTGTGTCTGCTCCTGCTGGAGTGGATTACTTTTCTCTTACTATTGGTATAGGACATGCACCGCAAACTGTTTATGGTATTGGGAGTGCCGGATGCCCCATTTGTTATAGATAGATAGATAGATAGATAGATAGATAGATACGATAGATAGATAGATAGATAGATAGATAGATAGATAGATAGATAGATAGATAGATAGATAGATAGATAGATAGATACTATAGATAGATAGATACTATAGATAGATACTATAGATAGATAGATACGATAGATAGATAGATAGATAGATAGATAGATAGATAGATAGATAGATAGATAGATAGATACTGTACGATAGATAGATAGATAGATAGATAGATAGATAGATAGATAGATAGATAGATAGATAGATAGATAGATAGATAGATACTGTAGATTAGATAGATAGATAGATAGATAGATAGATAGATAGATAGATAGATAGATAGATAGATAGATAGATAGATAGATAGATAGATAGATAGATACTGTAGATTAGATAGATAGATAGATAGATAGATAGATAGATAGATAGATAGATAGATAGATAGATAGATAGATAGATAGATAGATACTGTACGATAGATAGATAGATAGATAGATAGATAGATAGATAGATAGATAGATAGATAGATAGATAGATAGATACGATACGATAGATACGATAGATACGATAGATAGATAGATAGATAGATAGATAGATAGATAGATAGATAGATAGATAGATAGATAGATAGATACTATAGATAGAGAAAAGTAATCCACTCCAGCAGGAGCAGACACAAGACAGCACTCAAAGGTAAGTAAGAAAACTTACCTTTGAGTGCTGTCTTGTGTCTGCTCCTGCTGGAGTGGATTACTTTTCTCTTACTATTGGTATAGGACATGCACCGCAAACTGTTTATGGTATTGGGAGTGCCGGATGCCCCATTTGTTATAGATAGATAGATAGATAGATAGATAGATAGATAGATAGATAGATACGATAGATAGATAGATAGATAGATAGATAGATAGATAGATAGATAGATAGATAGATAGATAGATAGATAGATAGATACTATAGATAGATAGATACTATAGATAGATACTATAGATAGATAGATACGATAGATAGATAGATAGATAGATAGATAGATAGATAGATAGATAGATACGATAGACAGATAGATAGATACTATAGATAGATACGATAGATAGATAGATAGATAGATAGATAGATAGATAGATAGATAGATACTGTAGATAAATACTATAGATAGATAGATACTGTAGATAAATACTATAGATAGATAGATACTGTAGATAAATACTATAGATAGATAGATACTGTAGATAAATACTATAGATAGATAGATACTATAGATACTATAGATAGATACTATAGATACTATAGATAGATACTATAGATACTATAGATAGATACTATAGATAGATAAGATAGATAAAATAGATAGATAAGATAGATAGATACTATATATAGATTAGATAGATAGATAGATAGATAGATAGATAGATAGATAGATAGATAGATAGATAGATAGATAGATACGATAAATAGATACGATAAATAGATAGATATATAGATAGACTAGCTGAGAGACCCGGCGTTGCCCGGGATGTGAAGCGTGAATAAGTATGTGTAAATGTTGTATTGTAAACTTGTAATGTTATGTGAATGTTATGTAATATATATAAAAATTGTATTTGTGAAAGAAAAAGAGTAGAAAGCACATGTATATGAGGGCAATTTTGTTAAGTGTATGTTAATTGTTAAGGTTGTTAGTTATGAAAATGTAATTGTTGTAAAGGCTTGTTGAAATATGTTTATGTCCATTGTTGAGAGTAGTGTATTTGATGTAATCGTGAAGTGTGTGTTGGTGAAATTGTTTGTAATAAAAGATGAGTGCAGTGAATTGAGTGAGTGATTGTTTTGTTGATGTTGGTATGATAATATGTAGAGATGATGGAAATGTACCAAAGTGTATGTTCATTGTAATGCTTGTTTGTAAACGACATTTTTGGTAGTTCCACTTGGAGCAAAGACGTACAATTGTTGTGGGGATCCGACTCTAGAGCACGCAACATATAACTGGCCGTGGGAGAAACATGGTGATTCTAAGTTGATACCAGTGCACTTTATAGATTGTCCTTGTGCTTTGTTAATGGTGATAGCAAAAGCTAGTTTGATGGGGAACTGTAGCCGTTTGAAAGTAAAAGGCATGTCTGTAGGAATGAGTGGAATGCGGGGGATGAAGACATCTTGGCCTTTGGCGTTGCCAGTTAAGATAGTAGCTTCAATTAGGTTGGGCATCAATGTTTTGATGCACAATCTGGTTCCATTACAAAGGTTAGGTGTGTGGAGGTTGCGAAGTAGCATGATGGGTGATCCAACTTTCAGACGAAGGTGATGTGGTGGCATTCCAGATGGTTCCAGGGAGTGTAGGAATTCAGTTGGATAGTTCACGGCTTCATCGTTATCCACAACTGTATCTATTGAGTTGTATTGAGTAATTGTGTTTGGAAGAATGTCTTGAATTGCATTATTTAGGTCATTGACAGAAGTATTTTTGGCAGCAAGGATGGCTCTTTCACAGAGCCACTGGTGGTTTGTGTAATTGCGTAATAGATTTGGATAGACGTTATGTATGAGATCTTGAAGTGATGTCATCATGTTACAAAAATGTGTGGGAAAAGCAATTTCACCTGATGTTAAGTCAGTAGGTAAAGTACCTTCACCAATTTGAAGAAGGGTGTCTGCAAAAGCTTGGTCATTTGAGTGGCCCAGAAGTTGTACTCGCATATTGGTTGTTAATGGGAAATGTTTAACATGTCGCCATAAAATAGAGGACTTGAGGCATGCATGAAGTTCGTCTGCTGGTGTGGATCGTGGGATGACTGGAAGTGTTTGTCTGAAATCACCAGCTAAAAGAATGACAGCGCCACCCATAATTTGTTTATTGTTGCGCAAGTCTTGCAAGGTTCTATTAAGGGCTTCAAGTGCTTTTTTATGTGCCATGGTACATTCATCCCAAACAATAAGTTTGCAAATTTGAAGAACACGTGCTTGTCCAGATGTTTTGGTGATATTACAGGTTGGATTTTCTTCATGAGCAATGTTTAGCGGTAATTTAAGAGCTGAGTGCACAGTTCTTCCTCCATCCATAAGAGTGGCTGCAATGCCAGATGATGCTAGTGCAAGTGCAACATCATTGTGCATTCTGATTTCGGCTAGGAGTAAATTAATGAGAAATGTTTTTCCGGTTCCACCTGGAGCATCAAGAAACAGTATTGCACCTTGTCCATTGTTGATGTGCTCCATGATGTTCTCATAGGTGTAAAGTTGTTCAGCAATTAACATAGGTTTTCTTGTTGCAACATATTGTTTGAGCAGCGAAATATTGTATTGTTTCTCTCGCATAAGGTCCGTATTGAGTACATCGTTATGCTGACGTTGTGGTGCTTGCAGACCTAATTGAAGGAGTGTTTTGTTATTTATAGAGAGACATGTATCTTCTAACAATATGAGTACCTCGTTGAAAATCTCAGGTGAAAAGTGAACATTGAGTGATGGATTGTCTCTCTGTGCTTTGGCAAGTATATCTTCACTCATGCTTTCTCGATATGTGTCCCATAGAGTGTTGGGGTTTGATGGATTGCAGGTGGTAAGGATAATGGCAAAAAGGTTGCGAATTTTTACTGGTAATGAGTGTAATGCAGCTTCGGCTAATGTAGTATTCCAGTGTTGATCATCCTCTAGTAATCCAAGTTTTTGGCAAGCTTCTCGATAAGTCTCACAAAGTTGACCGTTGACATTTTTAAGAGCGTCAAATGAAGTTGGGCCTGGAATGGTATGAAGTAGCATTCGTAGAAAGAAGCATTCAGCATTGTTTGGGTGAACTGTGTACACACGGCCCAAGGCATCACTTGCAAGGGCATCAGTTCCGGGAACAGCTATACCCTGCTTTCTTTTCTTGAAAATTTTTGTTGATGTATTCCAAGTATAATATCGTGGAGTTTCCGGATAAAGCAATGTCCTTGCAAAAGAGTCGTGTTGACATAATTGAAAGAAGGCAGTTAAAGTTGTGTTTGGTGGTTGAGCAGCAACTGCCTCTGCATTGTGAGGTGTGAAGTATACTCTCTGTCCATTTTCTAAATGAACAGTGAGGTGAACAACGGTTGGGTGTCGTTCGTGAATGGGAAAAGCTAAAATCCTCCAAACGGCTTCATTACTACTGATATATCTTCCCAGCTGGTAGAGCGTAACTTCGTCCCTGATGTGTTCATTTGTTATTCCAAAAATGGCCATGTCGCTTCCCTTGTTGACATACTTGCAAATGTATTTAATAGATTTAACGGAATTGCAGTATTCAACATTAATGTGTGCGTTATACATTTTAGTTAGAAGTGGACAATATGGAACAACCCATTTGTTGTCAACTTGGATGTTTTTGTTGCCTCGAATAGTCATTGTTGCTGTGTATCCACCGTCTGTGGGAGCGCGTCTTCGATATTGAGGATATCCATCATCTCCACTTTGTGTGTCTGCAATGAATGGTTTAGGAAAAATTTTTGTGCATTTACCGTCTTTCATACATGGTGCGTGAATATTAATGTTTCCACATGGGCCATGAATCATATTCTTTGTGACTATTGCAAATAGTATTGGGTCTTCTTCTGGATGTGGCAACTCTGCTGAGATAACTTTATCGATGTCTATGGCATGTATTTTTTCTTTGAGCCATATAAGAATATGAGCATGTGGAAGACCTCTTTTCTGCCACTCAATTGAGTACATCCAGCATCGTGTTTGTCCAAAGATATAAGTCTTAGTGATGATGTGAATTAATGTGATTAGTTTTTGTCTAAATACTCTGGCAATTAAGTCGTGTCGATCGCTGTGTGCCTGTCCATGCGCAAGTTCAATTTTTATTTCTGGCCAAGCTGGATTACATGTAAATGTAATAAAAAAATCTGGTCGTCCATACGCTCGAACATATGCCATAGCGTCTTGAGCATATTCGTGCATGTGTCGAGGACTTCCTGTGAATGTTGCTGGTAGAATTAACATTTTGCCTATGTTGTCAACGTGACCATCATTGCCAACAGCATCCTTTAGATGTATGTATTGATCAACGCGAAGTTGTTTTTGATGTAAACGTATGTATAGAAGACGCTCACTTTCAATTTTAGCATACATGTCAACAATAAACTGATGAAATAGTTGGCGACAATGTAAAATGTGGTTTTGCGATGCATCTCGTATCATTAATCTGTATGCGTAGAAGTCCATAGCGGAGACAGTTTTTTTAGTGTTTGCTTGGGAAGCTGGGTCTACTTGCATGATGTTGAAGTGATAGCCATCGTCCCCGTTCCAAAGTATGAGAGGGTATTGAAGAGCATCATATGAGCGATGTGTTTCACAAATGCGTGTGAGTGAATGAGCACGTCGCTGAAGAATGATGTCACGTGTATTAAATTGTTCCCCTGCTATAACAATAGCGACTTCGTTGATTTGTGGAGCATTAAAGCGACGTTCATGTTGGCCCACTGGTGTTTTGTCAGCTCTGATAATGACTTTATAGTCATCAGTTGGCATGAGTTCAAGTGATGTTTTGAATGTGTTAATGAGATGGTTGTGTTCATGTAACATCCTTTGTAAGGAGATGACAATATCACGTCTTGTATTGGGTATCCAATGGCATCTTTGATCAGCTTGTTGTTGTTCATCACCCATGAAGTAAATTTGCAAGAATTGTGGATCTTGTTCTGGTAATGGGAGCAGAGAGCCAGCCCTGTGGTAAACTTGACCTTGTACTTTGAAAGTACTTTTAAATCCTATTTGTTCCACTATAGATGTAGCACCAAAGGATGTCATTTGGAAACAGGAGTTGTATTTGCGTATGTTTTGTAGAAAATGTTTAGATTCTGAAGTTGTGGCTGACATGTATGAAATAAGTGGATCTGGTGGTGAGTGTAGAGGTGGTAGGTGAACTTTGCCATTGCTGCAGCACATTCCAGCTGATTCCTTGTGGAATTTCTTTGCTTGACAGTAGCGGCATATAGTGTCCATGTGTCCAATGTTGACGTTTGGATGTTGGTGGTATAGTATGTGTGGATTATATAGAAAAGCAGCGCGTAGCAAAGTGTAATGTGTTGAATGCGTTAATGTAGTATATGTGTGTTGTTGTTGTTCTTGTACTGTCTGTGTTGTTGTGTTTAGTTGTGCTCTTGATGTGCGCCGTATTGTTCTGTCTTTAGCAAGGCGTGTTTCATGTTGTTGTTGAGTCTCTGTGGCTCTTGATGTTGTAGCTCGTAGTGTATTTTTAGCCAGCCGTATTTTCTGTTCTTCTGGTGTCTCTGCATCGCGTGATGTTGTACGACGTTGTTGTTCTTTTGCAAGGCGTGCGTCATGGTGTTGTTGTGTCTCTGCAGCGCGTGATCTTGTACGACGTAGTTGTTCTTTTGCAAGGCGTGCGTCATGCTGTTCTGTAGTCTCTGCAGCGCGTGATGTTGTAGCACGTTGTTGGTTTTTTGCAAGGCGTGCCGCATGCTGTTCTGTAGTCTCTGCAGCGCGTGATCTTTTAGCCCGTTGTTGGTCTTTTGCAAGGTATGCCGCATGCTGTTGTGTAGTGTGTACAGTTGGTGGTCTTGTACTACTTTGTTGTTGTTTTGCAAGGTGTGACTCATGGTGTTCTTGAGTTTGAGTGGATGTTGATGTACTGGGTGTGTCTCTGTGTTTTTGTTGTTGGTGTTCTCGTTGTGTCGCTCTTCTGATTCTGGCTCTGTCTCTTTGTTGTGCAAGGCGTGTTTGGCGCTGTAGTGTTTGATTATCAGGTGATGTTGTGTGTGTGTGTGTGTGTTGATGATTTTGTGTGTTATGATGCTGTGTGTTTATTTATCCCTTTGATGTAGCTGGTGTGTGTGTATTATATGGAAGTAGTGTGTGATGTTGCTGTGTGGTATCTGTTAGTGTTGATGTTGTGTTTGTGAGTATTTGTTGTTGAGCGATTGTGTGTTTTTGTGTGAGTTGGTTGTTTTGATTTTGTGTGTGCATTTCAAAGTGTGTGAAATTTGTGTGTGCATTGTGTGTTGTATTAGATATGGTTGTTGTGTGTGTGTGCGTGTGAGGTTCATTGTCAGGGTGTGTATGTTTAGTTTTGCGAAGGTGTTTTTTTGGTGGCATGTTTTGTGTTGGCAAGAGGTGTTGTTTGTGTTGTTGTTTTGAAGTGCTGTATTGTAGGTGGTGTAGAGGTGTTGTGTGTGTAACTTGAGTTGTTTAAAGTATATTGTGTGTGTGTGTGTTGCGGTAGGTGTGATGTGTGATGTTAGCAAAGTGTTGCAGTGTGTGTGTGTTTAGTATACTTCCTGATGTTGTTGTGTCAACGGAGACTTGGATGGAACAGCGTTCAGGTGTAGAGGTGTTCAAGGCATCCGGCAGTGGTCTGTGAAAGGGTTGTAAATGGGTTAAGTGTGACAGTATTTATGGTTGTTTACTGGTTGTTGTGTGGTGTGTGTGTGTGTTTGAATGTTATGTGTCTTGGTGGTTGATTGTGAGTGTTGTGTGAATGTTGTTTGTGTGTGAATAGTGTGTGTATGTGTACTTTTTTAGTGGTGTGTGTGAGTATTGGTTGTGTGTGAGTGTGGGGTTGGTGGTTGTGCGAGTGTGGTGTGGGTATGTGTTTGTGTGTTGTTGATTGAGTGTGGTGTTTGTGGGTGGGTGAGTGTGGTGTTGTGTGTTATGTGTTGGTGATTGAGTGTGCGGTGTGTGAGCGAGTGAGAGTTGTGAGTCTTGGGTGTGCGAGTGGTGGTGGGGGGTGTGATTGAGTGTTATTTGTAAGTGTTGGTTGTGTGTTGTGGGTGTATGTGTGAGTGTTGTTTGTTTGGTGCTCAGAGGTGTGTGTGTGTGTGTGTATGTAGGAATTTTTCTTGTGTTTGGTGCAGGTGTGTGTGAGTTATGTGTGGGTGTTGTGTGTGTTGGTGAGTTGAGTGTTTGTGCAAGAAATGACACAGACGGCTCCAGTTTAATGGTGTTCCAAATATAATTTATTTAAACGAAGAGCTGAGTTAGCGTGGCGTAGGGGGTGTGTTGCTGTACACGTTTGGGGGGGGGTGGGGGGTTGATGTCAAAGGGGGTTTGGTGGTCAGCCGTGTGAATTTAAATTTAATTGAGTGTAGTGTGTCTAGGAGCAAGGTGAAGGGGAGGTGTGTTTCCAGTGGTTAGGGTGTTGTTGGGAGTTATGGGATTGTTGAATAGTTGTTGTGTGTGGCGTATAAGCACAGGAGTGTTGTGTGTGGATGAGGTGGTGTTGTGTGGGTGTGTGTGACTGTTGTGTGTGTGAGGTGAGTTGGGGAGGTGAGGAGCATCCCGCGATGTGGGCGTGGGGGGGGGGTTGATGTGTGCGTGGGGGATGTGGGGTGGGAGGGTGGGGGATGTGGGCGTGGGGGATGTGGGGTGGGAGGGTGGGGGATGTGGGGTGGGAGGGTGGGGGATGTGGGGTGGGAGGGTGGGGGATGTGGGCGTGGAGGATGTGGGCGTGGGGGATGTGGGGGGGAGGGTGGGGGATGTGGGCGTGGGGGGGGAGGGTGGGGGATGTGGGCGTGGGGGATGTGGGGTGGGAGGGTGGGGGATGTGGGCGTGGGGGATGTGGGGTGGGAGGGTGGGGGATGTGGGGTGGGAGGGTGGGGGATGTGGGCGTGGGGGATGTGGGGTGGGAGGGTGGGGGCGTGGGGGATGTGGGGTGGGGGCGTGGGGGATGTGGGGTGGGGGTGTGGGGGATGTGGGGTGGGAGGGTGGGGGATGTGGGGTGGGGGATGTGGGGTGGGAGGGTGGGGGATGTGGGGTGGGAGGGTGTGTGATGTGGGGTGGGGGATGGGCGTGGGGGATGTGGGGTGGGGGATGTGGGCGTGGGGGATGTGGGCGTGGGAGGGTGGGGGATGTGGCCGTGGGGGATGTGGGGTGGGAGGGTGGGGGTGATGTGTGCTGGGGGGGGGTGGATGTGGTTGTGGGTGATGTGTGGTGGGGGGGTGGGATGATGTGGGCTGGGGGGGGGTGATGTTGTGGGGGGGGATGGGATGAGGGGGGGGGGAGTGGATGAGGAGGGAGGGGGGGAGTGGATGAGGAGGGGGGAGGGGATGAGGATGGAGGGGGGGGAGTGGATGAGGAGGGGGGGGAGTGGATGAGGAGGGGGGGGGGGTGAGGAGGGGGGGGAGTGGATGAGGAGTGGGGGGTGAGTGTATGAGGAGGGGGGAGGGGATGATGAGGGGGGGAGTGGATGAGGAGGGGGGGGGGAGGGGATGAGGAGGGGGGGTGTTGTTAATGGCGTGTATTTTACTCCGGATGAGCAGGATGCGGTGGAGGTGAGGAGCGGGGGGGGGGGGGTTAATGGCGTCTTTCTGGCTCCGGATGAGCACCATGCGGTGGAGGAGAGGAGCGGGGGGGGGGGGGTTAATGGCGTCTTTCAGGCTCCGGATGAGGACCATGCGCTGGAGGTGAGGAGCGGGGGGTATGGGTGTGGATGAACACCATGCGGTGGGCGTTGTGGAGGTGAGGAGCGGGGTGAGGACCGGGGGGGGTGGTGTTTGGGGGGGGTTAATGGTGTCCGTGGTGGAGGTGAGGAGCGGGGGGGGGGGTTAATAATGGTGTCCGTGGTGGAGGTGAGGAGCGGGGGTTAATAATGGTGTCCGTGGTGGAGGTGAGGAGCCGGGGGGGGGGGGGGGGTGTTAATGGCAAGTCGCACCATGCGGTCGAGGTGATGAGCGGGGGGGGGGGGGGGGGGTGTTTAATGGTGGTTAATGCTGAGTCGGTAGCCCTGGAGCAGAGTGTGGGGTGGGGGTGTGCGAGGGTGGTGTTTTGAAGAGGCGGTGTGTGGATGTGGGTGTATTTATAGAGAGAAGAGTATTTATAGAGAGAAGAGTCTGTACCTGATTGTTAGAAGGTGGTGAGGTAGCAGGTGGTCAGGGTTGTCCCAAAAAAGTTTCAAATCTGTCAGTTGTGCAAATGTCTCAGAGCAGTTAGGGTTAGGTGCAGCGATTCCCAAAGCTCAGTGAGGGGTGGTAGAGTGTGTCAGTGGTGTAGCTCAGTGAGGGGTGTGACAGTGTGTCAGTGTTGTTGGCCTTAGACCAATGAGAGGTGTGCGGGGGCGGGCATGGTGCGGGGTGCTGGCCGCAGACCAATGACAGGTGTGCGGGGGCGGGCATGGTGCGGGGGGGCGGGCATGGCCGACCAATGACAGGTGTGCGGGGGCGGGCATGGTGCGGGGGCGGGCATGGCCTGAGGCGGAGTGA
Organism: Ascaphus truei; assembly: GCF_040206685.1. Lineage (NCBI taxonomy): Eukaryota > Metazoa > Chordata > Amphibia > Anura > Ascaphidae > Ascaphus > Ascaphus truei. Next base: position 39,543,108 of record NC_134496.1, read on the forward strand.
CAGGCCAAAGGTGCAATGGCATTGTCCCTAGGGACACCGGACATCCAGGCAGGCAGGCAGGCAGGCAGGCAGGCATACAGTGCTTTCAATAATATATTATAAGAAGATAGATAGATAAGATAGATAGATAGATAGATAGATAGATAGATAGATAGATAGATAGATAGATAGATAGATAGATAGATAGATAGATAGATAGATAGATAAGATAGATAAGATAGATAAGATAGATAGCTAGATAAATAGATAGATAGATAGATATCAACAAAAACAAACAAAAATGCCCAAAGCTACTTCCAATGTGACAAAAATACACAGTGCAATACCTATATATTCTCTTGAAAAAGGATCATTTAGTTTAATCCTTTGGACAAAGCATTATAAACCTGCAAGCCACATCAAGGCAGACCCTGTTTGCAGGTCCTATCACTCCCTGGGTTAAAATTCTTGTAAACCTGTATAATTACAGTAAGAATGATCTGCATTGGATCTGTCGTAACCTGG
>NC_134496.1:39546111-39557692 GCF_040206685.1 Ascaphus truei
ATGCACTATTAGGCGCCAGTGGTTTCAGGCTGTTTCTTCCAGCACATATCTGGGACTGTGTAAGAAAAGTCCTAGGACCAGAGTGGCCAACTCCAGTCCTCAAGGGCCACCAACAGGTCCGGTTTTCAGAATATCCCTGCTTCAGCACAGGTAGCTCAATCGGTGGCTCATTCAAAGACCTGTGTTGAAGCAGGGACTTATTGAGCCATCTGTGCTGAAGCAGGCACCAATTGAGCCACCTGTGCTGAAGCAGGGGCCAATTGAGTCACCTGTGCTGAAGCAGGGATATCCTGAAAACCTGACCGGTTGGTGGCCCTTGAGGACTGGAGTTGGCCACCCCCTGTCCTAGAACAACAATACAAATCTTCAATTACCTTGTGCGTTCGCCCGATCTGCGTTTTCCAAGCTTATTCTAATGTGTTTCCTTCCGTGTTTGCGGGCGTTGCGTGACATTCCGCGGAGAGAAACATTATATACTAATGTACTAGAGGAAAAAGGGGTGTGCTTAGTGGCGTCTATAGGATTGCCACAACAATTAAAAAAAACATTGATGATCGTTAGATAATTCATCGTTTCATACCATTTTTTGACCAATTGTTTTCTCGGCCCCCTCAGAGATGACGGGACAACCTTAATATTTACATTAATTTAGCCCTATTCTTCTCATATACCTTCATTTAATGGCGGTGACTGCTCTGTCGTTGAACACCTTCACAAACGGTGTTTGATAAAACTAAAGAATGATTTTATTTCCCCAAAACATGTATCTATATAAAGATATTAAAATATGCATATAGATATTAATATATGTATGTATATATATATTTAGCCATATATATCTTTAAAAGATGTATTTATGCTCATTTAACTATGTACAAATATATTTTTCTAAGCAAATTAAATACCTAATATATATATATATATATATATATATATATAGCAAATGTATATGTATATATATATATACACATACAGACACATAGCGAGAGAGATACACGCACATGGAAATATTGTTATATTTTCTTGTAAATTAATATAATCAGCTGTTATTTTCAACTATATATCTCTGTAGATATATATATATATATTAATATATATATTTCACTCTCTATATCATTACACAGCCTATATACATACACACAAATACCGCCTGCACTTGCTCTACTTTGTATATAAGCCATTAAAAATGTACAATTGTATTTCCTACTTCAATTATAAATTTTATACAAAGGCACTGCTTATACTATTAAACAAAGTAACATGTGCTTGCATCTAAGTGTTAATGCAAAAACTGCCTCTAAATAAATAGCCTCCTGTGGATTTTTCTACATATACAGTATAGGCATGCGTGTAAAACGCCTCCAGTTAGATCATTTTATTCTGTGGAACCAGATTCATCACAGCGTTGGCATAAATTAATCAGTTTTGCTTCCTAAACAGCTGTAATGTACTGATTTTACAGGGGGGAAATATTGCTACCCGGGTCATATTACATACAGGAATAAAATCTAATAAATCATAATTGATTGTTGGATTACAGTTCAATGATTGCTGTTCATGTTTATTAAAATGCTAGGTTAGGTTCAACAGTAGCAATTACCTAACCTGGGCTTCAGTATTTTCAGTAGTGATTTTTTATGAATATAAAATAATTATGGTACAGTATTAAAATACAGAAACAAGTGAGCATTGCACTAATTCACTTGAATTTCAATATCATTTACATAATTTTACATTTCAAATTCCGGTGGATAAATGTAAAATTGGAAGGGTTAAATATGTTGATATTTTTTCATAAACTACTCAAAGGAATTACTGCGTTAAAAATAAATATGTGATATGCTGTACGTGGATTTATAAATATGGAAAGATGCTGCAATCAGATACCTGAATGAAATATACGGAAATCACTGTGGACTAAATATTTAACCTTTTCTCATCATTCAACAATTGTTATGGAATAAAAACACTAAACGTTGATTTTTTTTTTTTTTTTTTAAACCAAGCCACAAATATATGAAAAATTGCCACGGATTGTTTAATATGAACAGTACCAAATAACTAAAACCAGGAAATAAAACTTTACTGTTTTCATTCATTCATTCTTTTTTTTTTTTTTTTTGCCATATCTTTTGGAATAGAAATGATTTTGCCAAAAGTGGTTTAACAAAGATGAAATAAACCTGAGTGATTCAAAATATATTGTACCAACATCAAATGCAATGCAGCAACAACATAGCAAGGGTTGTAAAATAACTTAAAAACACACTGGAAAAAAATATGGCATTTATAAATAACGTGTTTTCATGGAGAACAAATAATTACAAAGCCCACCCATCAAAGTTCATTTATAGAAGAGCTTTTTTTTTCTTTTTCCTCCGTCTTCTTTAATGTCCAAAATCTCCAAATAGGATTTGCTAGCAAACTGTGATACCAATTCCACTTCCGCATACCCCACATTAAATATCTATATGTATTCAAAATAAAGATCACAAGATACTTGAATAGACTACACCCTTTATGAAATGAAAATGCTGACAATTAACTATCAATTCACAATGTAACCAAAATAAACTTTGTTCATGTGTATTCACATATTTTACATGTAGCCAGTGGCTAGCATGGGATGTGCATTAAATAACATCTGTACTACAGTACACACCTGGCTGGGGTCAAGAAGACGCATCCAATCCTTTACCCAGCCTTGGATTTCAGGTGCCAATGGCTCAGGAACAGAGCAGTTCCTTAAGTGAGAAAAATATTGGCCATCTCATGTCTGGCATATAATTAACTTTTGGGGGGGGGGGGGGCGGGGGCGGTTCCAAAGAAGAAAATATTTTATCAGCAGATATAACTTTTTGTGTTTCTTTCTACTAAAGATGAGGATGCAGTGCAAGTGAGTCAAAGGACAGCATCAATGAGAAGACAAGAACATGCAAACCCCACATCTGTTGCCAGGGTTAGGTGTACAGTTTGCCATTAGAAATTCACCGAGAAATCGTCTTTATTTTGTTGTTTTTTTGTATTTTTTTGTAATATATTGTATTCATTCTTCCAGAAGTGTCTGATAATCCAGAAGATGTGATTGAAGTATAAGGAGGCCCGCCTCGCTTGTCAAATCCCTTGTATTAAAGTGAACTTTGCAGAAAAGGGTCAGTGTCAAAACATGTGAACTTCCCAGCTGCTCCTCCTCTGCTTCCCTCCGATTTCCGCATCACATTTTTTTTCTTCCTTTTTGCTTTCTCCTTCACTTTCATCTTCCAAAGCAGAAAAAAAAAGTCTTGTGTGCTTGCTCAACCCCCGTTCCTCCCCCCCATTGTTCACACTCGTGTTAACATTATAAAATCCCTAATTCCTGTGTCATTTAGAAATATATTCGATGCTCTGTCTGTCGTTTGTCCTTTTGGATCCTTGGAGGGTTTCCAAAGGAGAGGAGGAGGGTTTTGGTTGACTTGGAAACTCCAGGTCATAAATAAGGGGGTAGGAATAAAGTCTGCAGGGCACGGGGGGCCCCGGCGGTGCCAGTCACAGCCCCAAAGCAGCCGCGTGTTTTTTGGCTTTCAGTCTGAGATCTGCGATGCTCGAGTTCTTGCTGGTGGTTTTGGCAGCTGCAGCAGCGGCCACTACCGATGCGGCCGTCGCCGTCTCCGCCGCCAGCGTAGCTAAAGGGAGACCAAAAGGTGGGCCCGGGAACATCATATAAGGGGCGTGTGCCGCCAAGTGAGGGTGCAGATGATGGTGCGCATGGGCCACGGCGCTGTCCAACTGCAACTGTGCCTGAACCTGAAAGGAGAAGGGCGGCACGTTGCAATGACTATCCTAAAAAAGTATTGCGACCAAAGCGAACAGAAGCCACAAGAAGGAGAAGGAGAAGAAGAAGAAGAAGAAGAAGAAGAAAAAAAAAGCATTAACACAACCTAAGGCACAGATCTTATAGCCCCTACACATATCTGTTAGTTTTAATCCATTCGCTGCCAGAGGTCAGCAACACAGATTGTGGGGACCCTTTATTGGAGCACTACAATCAGAGGTCCCCAACTCCAGCCCTGAAGGAGCACTAACAGTGCAGGTTCTAAGCATATCCCTGCTGGAGGACAGGGGGCTCAGTCAACAGTGTTGGGCCACCTGTGCTAATGAGAGGATAGCCTTAAAGCCTGCACTGCTAGTGGTCCTAGAGGACTGGAGTTAATGGATGTGCAATGTGTTGCTGGCCTCTCTGGTAGGGAATAGGGTTAACCACAATGTGATACCCCCTGTTGAAGCATAAGAGGAATGGACCTGGCTTTTATGGGCCATAATATTGTCTCCTGGGTGTGAAAATAATGAAGGTTCTCCATAGATGTATATAAATGTGGATGAGAAAAGTTTATCAGCTGCTGGGGTAGGGGGGGCTGTTGTCATTTGGATCTTCATCTAATGACCACAGACATTCTTTATACAAATACGTTGTAAAGGCCACAAAAGTCTCCTTTTCACTATATATTGGTCTCCAGGGTTCATTAACCCTCTTGAGCAGGGGTGGCCAACTCCAGTTGTCAACGGCCAAGGCCAGGTATTAGGGCTATCCCTGCTTCAGCACAGATGTCTCAGTCAGTGGCTCAGTCAGAATGACTGAGCCACTGATTGAGCCATCTGTGCTGAAGCAGGGATATCCTGAAAACCTGGCATGTTGGTGGCCCTTGAGGACAGGAGTTGTCCACACCTGCTCTTGAATGCCTGAGGAGCCAGTCATTTTGCAAGGGGATTACAAAATATAGTCGGTAAAGAACAATCAAATCGCTCCAACAAGAGGTATCACGTCACCAACACGCGGGCCTGCTCTGAGGAAACGGTCTAAGAAGGACAGTATTTCATGATTTCTTAACCCCGTGTGATACAAAAAGGGTTAATCATATGTTACCACATTTTTCTTTAAATGATCTATGTTTGAACACTCATAAATGGCTGTGAGAATAATAATGTGCATGTAAATGCATATGTAATATCTCTTCCACTAGGGTAAATATGGTTTGTTTGTTTTTTCAATAAGAAGAATTATGTCCACATTACATTTATTAATAGTAATATTACAGGCTCGGATCAGTCATTCCCCTTGAAAATGACCTTTGAAATATATATAAAATCATGTAAACAAAACTTGAAGCAGGGGCAGGTTCATTATTGTTGTTTAAAGAACTCGTTAATAACATGTTGTTTAGTTTCTTTAATGGTAGTTGTAAAGCTAATGATCTTACCTATTTATTAGATATCATATAAACTACCTGTATTAAATTGTCTGAAAAAGAGAAAACTTGCAGAGTTCAACGTTTCACTTTATTCTGTGCTTAGAGGCTACAAAAGCAATAGGTTTACGTATAAACGTCTCCTGGCTGCAAAAATGAGTCAAAACGGAAGCAAAAAAGAAAAACTGCACCATATTTATCAAAGCAACAAAATCCCATTGTGTCCAATGTACTAAAATTGTAGAATAAAAAAGATATGTATCAAAAGTACAGGGCTAGAAAGTAGCATAAACCTTCATAAAATGAGCGTTGTATGTATGAAGACTTTAATTGTTATTAATGCATTAGTGCATCATTTATTGTTTGAAATTATTTTTGACGCATTCCCGTCATGTTAAATACCAGATGGATACAATGCAAATTAAAACAGAAATGTGTGTATTTTTTTTTTCTAACTAGTGTTAGTAAATATAAATGATGAGCATAATATTATTTATAGTAGCCATACCATGAACGTGATATATTTTGTTCACCGATATAATGAAATATAACGCGCTGCATCAAATAGATTTTTGGGTTGATAAATAGCAACTTTGTTCCGCGCTAAGACTATTAAAAGACTTTTTAGGGTTTATGCCAAGTTGAACTAGGCGGAAAATGTTGGCGCACTGTCTACCTTTTTGGGGGCGCACAGAAAAATGATTTAGTACATACCATTAACATCTGTACGCCCAGCGCAGTCCATTTCTGTGCGCCAAAAAGAAAGAAAAAAATCATTTGTGACGCTGCTGGCGCAGACTGAGAAATGTCAGGTTAGTACATAAGCGCACACAAGCGCAACTGAGAGTTTTCCGTGCACCGACTGTGCACCAAAAAAGCTGATTCTGACCCTTAGGCCTTCACAGGCCTTATTGTGTACAGTTGGAACTTATTCTTTGATAAATCCGGTGCAATTTTAGGCCCCAGTTTAGCAGCCCCTACACGTTGATACAAAAACCTCATAGATACCCTAAATAGTTCTACATTTTGAGCGTTATGTATCCCAGTCTCCCAGGTGCAACACTGAGGCAAATACAGCACCATATTTATCAAAGAAAAAAAGCTCCATTGTGTTCATTGGTATTTTCTTCTTGAATAAATCTGATGCTAATTTTGCACCACTTTTTACTCCTATTTTGCAGACAGGAGACATTAATACAGAGCCCCCAACTGTCCCAACCAGCACAATTCCCTTTGTGGGCAGGGGTTAAATGATGTCATACTTCCTAAAAGGGTTGCATGTACAGAGAGTATTTGCTTATAAAATATTAACAAACATGCTTTCACTGCAGCCATTATACACAGAATGAATTAAGCAGACTGGACCCTTCTCTCAAATCTATTTCTGATTCCCAAAACCACTGCTTCATGTGAATTTTTTAAGTACACTGTTAAAACAGATCTATTTGATGATAGCACACACAATTTTTTATTTATTTTTTCATTTGAATGTGTAATTATAATTGGCAAAAAAATTGGGGAAGGGAAGGGAGAAATGATATACTTGCCTGCTGAAATGGCATCCTCAAGGCTCCCACATTGACATATGGTGCAACACGACATGCTTCAAATTGGCTCCCTGCTCCTATCAGGACCCCTGCAAGAATATCACAGAGCAAGATCAGATCTGCTGGACAGCAAATCTCATTCACCAAAGGTCCCAATGATAACACAGCTACTGCCCTTTTATATGTCGTTGAAATAGTAAGTACACGTGTTTCGGTAAACTGAGCAGCAGAGGTGAACCGATAACATTGTTTCAGCAAAAGAGGATACCCTGTTTAACATACCCATTGTTTATTTTTATTATTTTTTGTCAAACATTTTTTTTTTGTTATTTCCCTTAATCTCATATAATCATGTATTTCATTCTAATAATGAGCTATTATCTCCTCGGTGGGTCTCTGGCATTACATTATTGCTGCAATGTGCTCAATGCATTTTTTTAGCAGGAAAATACCAAACGAAATGTGACTGTACCTTTATGAAGCTGGTTTTCTTGCTTTCTGCATTTCGCTCTCCTGTTTTGAAACCAAACCTGAATTAAACAAAATCATAGCCATGGTGTGAATGCAAATATCATACTATTATATCATTGTTTAGAAAGTCTGCATTTTAAAACAATTTGGAAACATTACATGTCAGTGTTATTGTCGGGTAAGTGCAAATATAAATTAAAAAATCATAACCATTGGTAAATAAAATATAATGCACTCATTTGAAAATGGGACTTGTTATTTGAATACATATTGGTACCGTTAAGAAATTTAAAAACTAATCATTTAAGAAGAATAGATAGATATTGTTTGCCATGTTTCATTCTTTAACGATCCCCAAAGATCTGATTCAGTCCTTCATTTCTATATGGCTGGTTTTAGGTAATGGGTTTAGAGGCTTGTGCTTAATGACCATATCAATTACTTGTAATATTAATTAGCTTTAGCTTCAAGTAAAAAAAAAAAAAAAAAAAACGAAAACAAAGTATTTAACGAGTAGCGATTTTGGGATAACAGTGTGATAAAATCATTGCTACAAAGAAGTTTTGGATTGATCTGTTCCCCTGTGTTCTGGGAAATAAGACACAACCGGAATATTGTTCCCACTTATTAGGATAATCTCATCGTTTCACTGTGAGAATACTTTACATCTGATAAAAACAAATAATGCACCCTTAACCATCGCACACATAATACAAAATGATGTAATCAACACAATTACTGAAATGTTTTTGAATCACAAAAAGTTGTCAAGTTTTGTTTCATAGCCAAGAAAATCTGCAATGATTACTAATTTAATAAATATCTCCACAGTTTCATGCGTTTAGAATCAATGTGTCATATAAACTATTCATTTGTTCTGTAGCTCCGACATCATATTCGTTAGGAATCTATGTAATAACTATGTTTAGGATCATATAAAAAGAATTGTATAAAACAAACTTTTTTTTTTGCCTCAAAATTATATTCGGTGTAAAATCCGATTGATACTCAAACACATTTAAATAAGCGGCTCCTTTAAATTTTATCAGAAAAAAAGCTATTGTGTAAATAGTGACAATGGATTTTTCATTACTACATCTTTGTTCAACCTGACTGCTCTGTTAGTGCCCTGGTCCCATAGCTTGATTCATGAAAACCCCATAAGACTTCTGGGCATAGTTTGGTGCAGATGGTGGACTTACAATCACAAAGATCCAGGGTGTATCTGTTACACAAATACTTTGTAACATCTGCAGATGCTTCTGTCCTCAATTACTCCATACGTTAGGATAAAAATGGCCTGTGTTTTTTTTAATGTAATACTGATACCAAAACTAGAATTACATTTGGTCCTTTCCTGTTTAACAAAATAAAAAAATGAATAATCTAATCAATGTGTGTGTGTGTGTGTGTGTGTGTGTGTGTGTGTGTGTGTGTGTGTGTGTGTGTGTGTGTGTGTGTGTGTGTGTGTGTGTGTGTGTGTGTGTGTATATATATTTATAAAGATCGATTACTTGTACCAAATTCTCAAATATTTATACACCAACAAGGGTTGATGCTTTAAATGTCATTATTTTTAACAACAAAGTCAGCTTTTTACATTTAATGTAATTTGCATTTACATACCTGCTTGCTTTAGTAAATGTAAATTAATAATAATAATATTTGAATTATTCATCATATGACAATTGTAGACACGTTAGGTCTAATCATACAAGAGGTATAAGTGTTAAGTAAATATATACAGAATAGTTTTTTTTTGCGCAAATCATTATCTACAGAAAAACTGGAGATTCGCATTCTTCTAGGTTTCCAAAAAAAAAGAAAAAATGTATCAACTTAACCTCAAATACTTCAATTGGAGTTAATTTATCTTACAGTACAAATGATAAGGTCAGTCAGAAAGAAATAAGCATGGACTCAATCCTGTAAGGTTATTTCAAGGAAATAGGTGCAAAGCAAATACTGCAAACTTTTTGCTTTGTAAACACAGGCGATTTTAGGCAACAAAATATTGTCTCTGTTCCCAATAAGGAACTGATAATTGAGGACTGGGAGAGATACATGGGTAAGGTGAGAAAGAAGGCCATGGGCTGTGAGACATGGGATAAATAATATACCCAGGACCCCACTGCATACAAGCCATTTCCAAGTACCTGAACTCTGGCTTCTGAGAGCCCAAGTCTCTGGCTTAGCTCTTCTCTCATGAAAGCATCAGGGTAGTGAGTTTCATCAAACAGCCTCTCCAACTCGTTCAGCTGCTCCAGAGTGAAATTAGTCCTACTCCTTCTCTGTTTGATTTTAGTCTGTGCCTCTTCTTCTAGCACTTTCAAGTCCTCTTTTCGTTCTTTCATTTCAGGAGATACTAAGAATCCAAAGGAAAAAAGAAAACAGTTAGACAACTCGTGTGATATTAATACTGAAACACCAAATAAATCAATAGGAAATGTGGAATCTATCCATATATCTTTATATCTCTCTATATATCTATCTATCTATCCAGTCATCAATCTATCTATATATCTACCTATCTACTGACAGGCACCATTTTGAAAGAACTAATTGTGTGTAATTAACTTTAACACCATCATTCTTTCATTCACAAAAATATATTTGACATATTCTCCTAAAGTAGTGTGTATTAAATCAAAGGAATGTGAGAATATATGATATCATTGTATTTAGCAGAGACCAGACCAAAGCAGAAAGCACAATCTCCTCACTCTATTGAAGCTCAAATCCCATAGTTGGGGTTTCGTCCAAGCCTTGCAGGGCAGAACCAAAATGCATCTGTTGACAGCAGAATCAATTTCATTGCAGTATTAACTAGCTCAATATGTATGACAAACATTTTGGATGCATAAAAGATATGGCAGTCCAGACATCTAAGCAGCACCTCAATTTACAATTTCCCAGGCTAATGTCATGTTAATGATTTCCTCAGGGACTTTTAATGTGTGTCCAGCTAGAAACCGCATGGCCGTCCCACATCTCCCTTTACAGGACAAGGCAACTAGGTCAAATTTGCTAACATTAAATGTTAAAATAGACTTAGAAATACTCCAACAAGCTTAACCAAACCAGAATCTACAAATTCGTAACATTACAACACCATGTTATTAATTCCAAACAAGAACCCAAACCTCTGTTTACCAAGATTCATTAAACACATGATTATTTTCCTAATTTTAATGTTCTGCTTCTTAGGAGAAATGTTCCATACACCCCCTGTAAATCCTTCATAGTTTATCAAGCAATTATCAGGGTATCTTTACACAGCTCTGATCTCTGCAAACATGTCCACATATAATGTGGCTTTCTAAATGGATCTGGCACGTGTCTGACTGCTTTCAAATGTGTATTTATAAGCCTATTTGAAGTACTTTATTTGTTTGTAGTGCTGGTGTTTTGTACTCTTGTTCACTGTTGCAATTTGTTTATAAAATGATTTCCGGATGATGTTCTTCACATAGTTCCGATGTGGCAAAGAATTATTATTTGAACAAAGGTCTGAAATAAACAAGTCCAACAATTACATCCGCAATTTCTACCTAGTGCAGACATTCAAATAGATGACTTGCACTCCTCTTTGATTAAGCAAATTTACCTATATGAAAAATACACACACACACACAACACACATATATATGTTTATTTGAGACCTTTGTCTATATGTGTGTGTGTATGTGTGTGTGCGAGTGTGTGTGTGTGTGTGTGTGTGTGTGTGTGTGTGTGTGTGTGTGTGTGTGTGTGTGTGTGTGTGTGTGTGTGTGTGTATTTATATATATTATAATATATATATACACAGACACATTTAGATTTATATACATGTATATGATATACTGTATACCATGTTAAATTCTTTAACTATTAGTAGCATGTGAATTTTGAAGCAATATTACTGTTTTAAATAAAATGCTTGAATCCAAAGACAAATCCGAATATTTTAATATATTCTCTATTGAAACACTAACAATATTCTTATATTGAAATAAGGTTAATTTTTCAGTATCAAATTTAAATATCCTAGTATCAGCAATACTTCAAAAGTGTCCCAGTGTAATTTAATTTGTATTTGTTTTTAAGTATCTCTCTTCCCCCAATTAATAGCAGCTGGTTTAAAAAAAGGATCCTCTTGGTATTGCTATTTTAAAACATGTGCAAGCATCTACTTGAAGATAGGTAGTAAAATGGGATTTTATTTCTAACACGGTTAAGCAGTATTATTTTGTAATTGGATTATGGCATTTTCTCAAATCTTTGATTGCTGTCAGCAAGGAACAAGTCCCCAAGTACAAACCAGGTCACTCTAGAACCACGCAGACGTGTGGACCATCCAGT
>NC_134496.1:39557892-39577892 GCF_040206685.1 Ascaphus truei
CTTTCTCTATCCCCCCCCCCCTCTTTCTCTATCCCCCCCCCCCCCTCTTTCTCTATCCCCCCCCCTTTTTCTCTATCCCCCCCCCCTCTTTCTCTATCCCCCCCCTCTTTCTCTATCCCCCCCCCTCTTTCTCTATCCCCCCCCCCCCCTCTTTCTCTATCCCCCCCCCCTCTTTCTCTATCCCTTATCTCTGGGCTTTGCCTATGTTCTGCTCTCTGGCGCTGCAGCTTGTATCGATTGCTCTGCTTTCGATTGCCTCGGTCTGCTGCTGCTTGGGCTCCATTGCTTTGGCCTGGCGCTCTCATTGCAGTGTGTGCTGGGCTCTCTTTCGGTTCGGTACGGTTCTAGGCTCCGGGTTTCTGTGTTAGTCCGTTCCGTGTTTGTTGTTGTATTTTGCTTCGCAGGGGGGCTACTCGGTTCCCACTTTGCGGTGAGTCGGCAGCGGCGGCAGCTGGGAGGGGGGTAGTAATGTGCAGAGGCCGCAGCCACCTGGAGCGGGGAGACCGGGGGATCCTTAGGCCTGTGATATAGGGGAGATAGGGAGGGGGGGGGGGGGGCACTGGGCCTGTGACACTGGGGGACGGGGGGAGCACTGGGCCTGTGACACTGGGGGACGGGGGGAGCACTGGGCCTGTGACACTGGGGGACGGGGGGAGCACTGGGCCTGTGACACTGGGGTTCCGGGGGAGCACTGGGCCTGTGACACTGGGGTACCGGGGGAGCACTGGGCCTGTGACACTGGGGTACCGGGGGAGCACTGGGCCTGTGACACTGGGGTACCGGGGGAGCACTGGGCCTGTGACACTGGGGTACCGGGGGAGCACTGGGCCTGTGACACTGGGGTACCGGGGGAGCACTGGGCCTTTGACACTGGGGTACCGGGGGAGCACTGGGCCTTTGACACTGAGGGACGGGGGGAGCACTGGGCCTGTGACACTGGGGGACGGGGGAGCACTGGGCCTGTGACACTGGGGGACGGGGGGAGCACTGGGCCTGTGACACTGGGGTACAGTGGGAGCACTAAGCCTGTGACACGGGTTCGGGGGAGCACTGGGCCTGTGACACTGGGGGACGGGGGGAGCACTGGGCCTGTGACACTGGGGGACGGGGGGAGCACTGGGCCTGTGACACTGGGGGACGGGGGGAGCACTGGGCCTGTGACACTGGGGGACGAGGGGAAGCACTGAGCCTGTGACACTGGGGGACGGGGGGAGCACTGAGCCTGTGACACTGGGGTACCGGGGGATCACTGGGCCTGTGACACTGGGGTACCGGGGGAGCACTGGGCCTTTGACACTGAGGGACGGGGGGAGCACTGGGCCTGTGACACTGGGGGACGGGGGAGCACTGGGCCTGTGACACTGGGGGACGGGGGAGCACTGGGCCTGTGACACTGGGGGACGGGGGAGCACTGGGCCTGTGACACTGGGGGACGGGGGGAGCACTGGGCCTGTGACACTGAGGGACGGGGTGGAGCACTGGGCCTGTGACACTGGGGGACGGGGGGGAGCACTGGGCCTGTGACACTGGGGGACGGGGGAGCACTGGGCCTGTGACACTGGGGGACGGGGGGGAGCACTGGGCCTGTGACACTGGGGGACGGGGGGAGCACTGGGCCTGTGACACTGGGGGACGGGGGAGCACTGGGCCTGTGACACTGGGGGACGGGGGGGAGCACTGGGCTTGTGACACTGGGGGACGGGGGAAGCACTGGGCCTGTGAAACTGGGGGACGGGGGGAGCACTGGGCCTGTGACACTGAGGGACGGGGGGAGCACTGGGCCTGTGAAACTGGGGGACGGGGGGAGCACTGGGCCTGTGAAACTGGGGGACGGGGGGAGCACTGGGCCTGTGACACTGAGGGACGGGGGGAGCACTGGGCCTGTGACACTGGGGGACGGGGGGAGCACTGGGCCTGTGACACTGGGGTACCGGGGGAGCACTGGGCCTGTGACACTGGGGGACGGGGGAGCACTGGGCCTGTGACACTGGGGGACGGGGGGAGCACTGAGCCTGTGACACTGGGGGACGGGGGGAGCACTGAGCCTGTGACACTGGGGGACGGGGGAGCACTGGGCCTGTGACACTGGGGGACGGGGGAGCACTGGGCCTGTGACACTGGGGGACGGGGGAGCACTGGGCCTGTGACACTGGGGGACGGGGGGGAGCACTGGGCCTGTGACACTGGGGGACGGGGGGAGCACTGGGCCTGTGACACTGGGGGACGGGGGGAGCACTGGGCCTGTGACACTGGGGGACGAGGGGAGCACTGAGCCTGTGACACTGGGGGACGGGGGGAGCACTGAGCCTGTGACACTGGGGTACCGGGGGATCACTGGGCCTGTGACACTGGGGTACCGGGGGAGCACTGGGCCTTTGACACTGAGGGACGGGGGGAGCACTGGGCCTGTGACACTGGGGGACGGGGGGAGCACTGGGCCTGTGACACTGGGGGACGGGGGAGCACTGGGCCTGTGACACTGGGGGACGGGGGAGCACTGGGCCTGTGACACTGGGGGACGGGGGGAGCACTGGGCCTGTGACACTGAGGGACGGGGTGGAGCACTGGGCCTGTGACACTGGGGGACGGGGGGGAGCACTGGGCCTGTGACACTGGGGGACGGGGGAGCACTGGGCCTGTGACACTGGGGGACGGGGGGGAGCACTGGGCCTGTGACACTGGGGGACGGGGGGAGCACTGGGCCTGTGACACTGGGGGACGGGGGAGCACTGGGCCTGTGACACTGGGGGACGGGGGGGAGCACTGGGCTTGTGACACTGGGGGACGGGGGAAGCACTGGGCCTGTGAAACTGGGGGACGGGGGGAGCACTGGGCCTGTGACACTGAGGGACGGGGGGAGCACTGGGCCTGTGAAACTGGGGGACGGGGGGAGCACTGGGCCTGTGAAACTGGGGGACGGGGGGAGCACTGGGCCTGTGACACTGAGGGACGGGGGGAGCACTGGGCCTGTGACACTGGGGGACGGGGGGAGCACTGGGCCTGTGACACTGGGGTACCGGGGGAGCACTGGGCCTGTGACACTGGGGGACGGGGGAGCACTGGGCCTGTGACACTGGGGGACGGGGGGAGCACTGAGCCTGTGACACTGGGGGACGGGGGAGCACTGGGCCTGTGACACTGGGGGACGGGGGAGCACTGGGCCTGTGACACTGGGGGACGGGGGAGCACTGGGCCTGTGACACTGGGGGACGGGGGGGAGCACTGGGCCTGTGACACTGGGGTTCGGGGGAGCACTGGGCCTGTGACACTGGGGGACGGGGGGAGCACTGGGCCTGTGACACTGAGGGACGGGGGGGAGCACTGGGCCTGTGACACTGGGGGACGGGGGGAGCACTGGGCCTGTGACACTGGGGGACGGGGGGGAGCACTGGGCCTGTGACACTGGGGGACGGGGGGAGCACTGAGCCTGTGACACTGGGGGACGGGGGGAGCACTGAGCCTGTGACACTGGGGGACGGGGGAGCACTGGGCCTGTGACACTGGGGGACGGGGGGAGCACTGAGCCTGTGACACTGGGGGACGGGGGGAGCACTGAGCCTGTGACACTGGGGGACGGGGGGGGGGAGCACTGGGCCTGTGACACTTGGACGGGGGAAGCACTGGGCCTGTGACACTGGGGGACGAGGGGAGCACTGGGCCTGTGACACTGGGGGACGGGGGAGCACTGGGTCTGTGACACTGAGGGACGGGGGGAGCACTGGGCCTGTGACACTGGGGGACGGGGGGGAGCACTGGGCCTGTGACACTGGGGGACGGGGGAGCACTGGGCCTGTGACACTGGGGGACGGGGGGGAGCACTGGGCCTGTGACACTGGGGGACGGGGGGAGCACTGGGCCTGTGACACTGGGGGACGGGGGGGAGCACTGGGCCTGTGACACTGGGGGACGGGGGGGAGCACTGGGCCTGTGACACTGGGGGACGGGGGAGCACTGGGCCTGTGACACTGGGGGACGGGGGAGCACTGGGCCTGTGACTCTGGGGGACGAGGGGAGCACTGGGCCTGTGACACTGGGGGACGGGGGGAGCACTGGGCCTGTGATACTGGGGGACGGGGGGAGCACTGGGCCTGTGACACTGAGGGACGGGGGGAGCACTGGGCCTGTGACACTGGGGGACGGGGGAGCACTGGGCCTGTGACACTGGGGGACGGGGGGAGCACTGGGCCTGTGACACTGAGGGACGGGGGGGAGCACTGGGCCTGTGACACTGGGGGACGGGGGGAGCACTGGGCCTGTGACACTGGGGGACGGGGGGGAGTACTGGGCCTGTGACACTGGGGGACGAGGGGAGCACTAAGCCTGTGACACTGGGGGACGGGGGGAGCACTGGGCCTGTGACACTGGGGGACGGGGGGAGCACTGGGCCTGTGACACTGGGGTATCGGGGAGCACTGGGCCTGTGACACTGAGGGACGGGGGGAGCACTGGGCCTGTGACACTGAGGGACGGGGGGGAGCACTGGGCCTGTGACACTGGGGGACGAGGGGAGCACTGGGCCTGTGACACTGGGGGACGAGGGGAGCACTGGGCCTGTGACACTGGGGGACGGGGGGAGCACTGAGCCTGTGACACTGGGGGACGGGGGAGCACTGGGTCTGTGACACTGAGGGACGGGGGGAGCACTGGGCCTGTGACACTGGGGGACGGGGGGAGCACTGGGCCTGTGACACTGGGGGACGGGGGAGCACTGGGTCTGTGACACTGAGGGACGGGGGGAGCACTGGGCCTGTGACACTGAGGGACGGGGGGGAGCACTGGGCCTGTGACACTGGGGGACGGGGGAGCACTGGGTCTGTGACACTGAGGGACGGGGGGGAGCACTGGGCCTGTGACACTGGGGGACGGGGGAGCACTGGGCCTGTGACACTGGGGGACGGGGGGGAGCCCTGGGCCTGTGACACTGGGGGACGGGGGGAGCACTGGGCCTGTGACACTGGGGGACGGGGGGAGCACTGGGCCTGTGACACTGGGGGACGGGGGGAGCACTGAGCCTGTGACACTGGGGGACGGGGGGAGCACTGAGCCTGTGACACTGGGGGACGGGGGGGGGGAGCACTGGGCCTGTGACACTTGGACGGGGGAAGCACTGGGCTTGTGAAACTGGGGGACGGGGGAGCACTGGGCCTGTGACACTGGGGGACGGGGGGAGCACTGGGCCTGTGACACTGGGGGACGGGGGGGGGGAGCACTGGGCCTGTGACACTGGGGGACGGGGGGGGGCACTGGGCCTGTGACACTGGGGGACGGGGGGGGGCACTGGGCCTGTGACACTGAGGGACGGGGGGGAGCACTGGGCCTGTGACACTGGGGGACGGGGGGGGGCACTGGGCCTGTGACACTGGGGGACGAGGGGAGCACTGGGCCTGTGACACTGGGGGACGGGGGGAGCACTGGGCCTGTGACACTGGGGGACGGGGGAAGCACTGGGCCTGTGACACTGGGGGACGGGGTGGAGCACTGGGCCTGTGACACTGGGGGACGGGGGGGGGCACTGGGCCTGTGACACTGGGGGACGAGGGGAGCACTGGGCCTGTGACACTGGGGGACGGGGGGAGCACTGGGCCTGTGACACTGGGGGACGGGGGAGCACTGGGCCTGTGACACTGGGGGACGGGGGGGAGCACTGGGGGACGGGGGGAGCACTGGGCCTGTGACACTGGGGGACGGGGGAGCACTGGGCCTGTGACACTGGGGGACGGGGGGGAGCACTGGGCTTGTGACACTGGGGGACGGGGGAAGCACTGGGCCTGTGAAACTGGGGGACGGGGGGAGCACTGGGCCTGTGACACTGAGGGACGGGGGGAGCACTGGGCCTGTGAAACTGGGGGACGGGGGGAGCACTGGGCCTGTGAAACTGGGGGACGGGGGGAGCACTGGGCCTGTGACACTGAGGGACGGGGGGAGCACTGGGCCTGTGACACTGGGGGACGGGGGGAGCACTGGGCCTGTGACACTGGGGTACCGGGGGAGCACTGGGCCTGTGACACTGGGGGACGGGGGAGCACTGGGCCTGTGACACTGGGGGACGGGGGGAGCACTGAGCCTGTGACACTGGGGGACGGGGGAGCACTGGGCCTGTGACACTGGGGGACGGGGGAGCACTGGGCCTGTGACACTGGGGGACGGGGGAGCACTGGGCCTGTGACACTGGGGGACGGGGGGGAGCACTGGGCCTGTGACACTGGGGTTCGGGGGAGCACTGGGCCTGTGACACTGGGGGACGGGGGGAGCACTGGGCCTGTGACACTGAGGGACGGGGGGGAGCACTGGGCCTGTGACACTGGGGGACGGGGGGAGCACTGGGCCTGTGACACTGGGGGACGGGGGGGAGCACTGGGCCTGTGACACTGGGGGACGGGGGGAGCACTGAGCCTGTGACACTGGGGGACGGGGGGAGCACTGAGCCTGTGACACTGGGGGACGGGGGAGCACTGGGCCTGTGACACTGGGGGACGGGGGGAGCACTGAGCCTGTGACACTGGGGGACGGGGGGAGCACTGAGCCTGTGACACTGGGGGACGGGGGGGGGGGAGCACTGGGCCTGTGACACTTGGACGGGGGAAGCACTGGGCCTGTGACACTGGGGGACGAGGGGAGCACTGGGCCTGTGACACTGGGGGACGGGGGAGCACTGGGTCTGTGACACTGAGGGACGGGGGGAGCACTGGGCCTGTGACACTGGGGGACGGGGGGGAGCACTGGGCCTGTGACACTGGGGGACGGGGGAGCACTGGGCCTGTGACACTGGGGGACGGGGGGGAGCACTGGGCCTGTGACACTGGGGGACGGGGGGAGCACTGGGCCTGTGACACTGGGGGACGGGGGGGAGCACTGGGCCTGTGACACTGGGGGACGGGGGGGAGCACTGGGCCTGTGACACTGGGGGACGGGGGAGCACTGGGCCTGTGACTCTGGGGGACGAGGGGAGCACTGGGCCTGTGACACTGGGGGACGGGGGGAGCACTGGGCCTGTGATACTGGGGGACGGGGGGAGCACTGGGCCTGTGACACTGAGGGACGGGGGGAGCACTGGGCCTGTGACACTGGGGGACGGGGGAGCACTGGGCCTGTGACACTGGGGGACGGGGGGAGCACTGGGCCTGTGACACTGAGGGACGGGGGGGAGCACTGGGCCTGTGACACTGGGGGACGGGGGGAGCACTGGGCCTGTGACACTGGGGGACGGGGGGGAGTACTGGGCCTGTGACACTGGGGGACGAGGGGAGCACTAAGCCTGTGACACTGGGGGACGGGGGGAGCACTGGGCCTGTGACACTGGGGGACGGGGGGAGCACTGGGCCTGTGACACTGGGGTATCGGGGAGCACTGGGCCTGTGACACTGAGGGACGGGGGGAGCACTGGGCCTGTGACACTGAGGGACGGGGGGGAGCACTGGGCCTGTGACACTGGGGGACGAGGGGAGCACTGGGCCTGTGACACTGAGGGACGGGGGGGAGCACTGGGCCTGTGACACTGGGGGACGGGGGGAGCACTGAGCCTGTGACACTGGGGGACGGGGGAGCACTGGGTCTGTGACACTGAGGGACGGGGGGAGCACTGGGCCTGTGACACTGGGGGACGGGGGGAGCACTGGGCCTGTGACACTGGGGGACGGGGGAGCACTGGGTCTGTGACACTGAGGGACGGGGGGAGCACTGGGCCTGTGACACTGAGGGACGGGGGGGAGCACTGGGCCTGTGACACTGGGGGACGGGGGAGCACTGGGTCTGTGACACTGAGGGACGGGGGGGAGCACTGGGCCTGTGACACTGGGGGACGGGGGAGCACTGGGCCTGTGACACTGGGGGACGGGGGGGAGCCCTGGGCCTGTGACACTGGGGGACGGGGGGAGCACTGGGCCTGTGACACTGGGGGACGGGGGGAGCACTGGGCCTGTGACACTGGGGGACGGGGGGAGCACTGAGCCTGTGACACTGGGGGACGGGGGGAGCACTGAGCCTGTGACACTGGGGGACGGGGGGGGGAGCACTGGGCCTGTGACACTTGGACGGGGGAAGCACTGGGCTTGTGAAACTGGGGGACGGGGGAGCACTGGGCCTGTGACACTGGGGGACGGGGGGAGCACTGGGCCTGTGACACTGGGGGACGGGGGGGGGGAGCACTGGGCCTGTGACACTGGGGGACGGGGGGGGGGCACTGGGCCTGTGACACTGGGGGACGGGGGGGGGCACTGGGCCTGTGACACTGAGGGACGGGGGGGAGCACTGGGCCTGTGACACTGGGGGACGGGGGGGGGCACTGGGCCTGTGACACTGGGGGACGAGGGGAGCACTGGGCCTGTGACACTGGGGGACGGGGGGAGCACTGGGCCTGTGACACTGGGGGACGGGGGAAGCACTGGGCCTGTGACACTGAGGGACGGGGTGGAGCACTGGGCCTGTGACACTGGGGGACGGGGGGGGGCACTGGGCCTGTGACACTGGGGGACGGGGGAGCACTGGGCCTGTGACACTGGGGGACGGGGGGAGCACTGGGCCTGTGACACTGGGGGACGGGGGAGCACTGGGCCTGTGACACTGGGGGACGGGGGGGGGCACTGGGCCTGTGACACTGGGGGACGAGGGGAGCACTGGGCCTGTGACACTGGGGGACGGGGGGAGCACTGGGCCTGTGACACTGGGGGACGGGGGAGCACTGGGCCTGTGACACTGGGGGACGGGGGGAGCACTGGGCCTGTGACACTGGGGACGGGGGAGCACTGGGCCTGTGACACTGGGGGACGGGGGGAGCACTGGGCCTGTGACACTGAGGGACGGGGTGGAGCACTGGGCCTGTGACACTGGGGACGGGGGAGCACTGGGCCTGTGACACTGGGGGACGGTGGAAGCACTGGGCCGGTGAAATTGGGGGACTGGGGGACAGGGGGAACCTTTGGGACAGGAGCCCTGGGCCTGTAACACTGGAGGACAGGCGGAGGCCTGATACTGGGCTGACAGAGAGCCCTGGGCCTTTGGAACAGGATGAGCCCCCTATGACACTAGGGGAAAAGGGGAGCCCTGAGCCTTTGAGAAAGGGGAAGCCTTTGGGACTGGAGCACTGGGCCTGTGATACTGGGGGACAGGGGGATGCTTAACCTGTGACGGGACACACACACAGTGTGATGCTGTGCTGGTGTCAGTGGGGGACATGGAGGTGATCCCTGTTCAATGGCACCTGTGGTACATAAACATCTGCATCTGGGGTCACCCGGTGAATATAGGATGATTGATCTCAGGTCAGAATAACTTGAGGACAGTGTGATCCTGAGTTGGTGTCACTAGGTGGGAGGAGAGCTGGTAGTGTGGTCCTGGAATGGTATTACAAAGTGACTGCTTACCATGACATATTCAGCACTAACTAAACAAATAATCAGGAGATGGACATGAAGTGTCTGTTCTTAGAACTTGCCTCGGGACACCTGCAAATGACCGGTGTATTGTGGTCTGACGTTCTCCTTGTTACATGCTAAATGTATTCTTCAGTTTCCCTGCTGCTTTTTTTTCTAACTTTTAGAAAAACAAGTCTCCAGACCTACTGTTGCCATTTGGTTTGATATTTCAATTTTTTTTTTGAACTAACATGATATTCATATCTTGCATGCATACAAAGTGGGCAGATTGCTGATATTCACCAGTAAGGCTTTAGGGGTAAATTCTATATAGTCCGAAGCGTCAGTTCGGATAATTTGTGGCTGAAAATCCCCAAAGACTTTCAGGGGGGTTTTCAGTCCTTTGTCTGATAATACTATTTTACAATTCAGGTTGCTAATTTGTGGATAAAAAATAAATGTTTAGAGATGCTGTTTAATGTTCTAAGTAACACATTCTATGTTGGGTAACTTCCTCATAGATTATCTTACAATTCCCATGTTAAGGACATTGTTTAATGATTGAGGTTTAAAGCTTTTGCGCTAATGAGTAATTGACAAGATATGGTACCCCATATTTATTAAGCAGTGCTATTCCACAAGAACCCTACCGCCCCATTTACTGTAATAGTCTGTAAAGTATCTTCCCACACCAGATGTGGTGTTACAGGCTAGCGTCGCTAAGTAGATATGGACCCTTCTGTCTACATAAATACAATTCCCACCATTTTAGAAATGTATTTGATAGCATGCACAAATACCATTTATATCTGGTATTCTTGGTCTTTTAAGTGTGCGCACCTTCAGAAAATTAAATATGTGGCATAATACCAAGTTTTTCAGTTTCCACCTTCGCCCATTCTTTTATTTGAATATGTTCAGCATTAACATGATCCGTGGTACTCCACGTCCTGCCGTGTCTAATTGATTTTATGACATCATCAGCGTTCCACTGACATCTGATGGTAAATATTTGAATAACGAATGTAAAAAAAATTATGGGATTGAGCTTACAGATTGTTGTATTTTGACTTTCAAGAACCGAATAACGTAAACCAATTACCTCCCTATCTCGATTTATACTGTAAGTATTAAAAAAAAATATGCCTGGAAAAGTATACTCCAAGTCTCTCTTTGTTATATTTGAACCATAACCTCACGTTTTCTCTTAGGATTGGATGGTGATGAGAGTTTGACCCGTGAACGCCATTTTCTTTTTTTTTTACAGTAGAGTAAGAATGGGACGTCATTCTTCTGACTCTGAGGAAGATACCAGGAGCCGGAAGAAGAAGAAACACCGGAAGCGGGCATCTTCCAGCAGTTCATCGGACAGCAGAACGTATAGTCGTAAAAAGTCGTCAAGGAAGTCAAGGTCTCGTTCCAGAGACCAGTATTCAAGCTCCCACTCGCATGATAAAAGGTGAGCGTTCATGCTGTTTGTACTTTCATTTAAAGGGGGATAATACACGGTTAGAACCAAGGGAATGTTATGTCAATGATGTGTATTGTTCTATCATATGTATAGTGTTCTAGAACAGGGGTGCTCAACTCCATTCCTCAAGAACCCCCCCCCCGCCTCCCCCCCCTGCCACCAACAGGTTGGGTTTTAAGGATATCCCAGCTTCAGCACAGGTAGCTCAATCAGTCATTGATTGAGCCACTTGTGCTGAAGCTGAGATATTCTTTAAACACGACCTGTTGGAGGGGTTTTGAGGACTGGAGTTGAGCACCCCTGTTCTATAGGACTCTGCTTGTCCCAGATGTGCATGCAGTGCGGTTTCAGAATGCCTGAAGGACAATGGATTCTTCTGTGGAACGAGAGCAGAAGCTACCATATTGGCCGGAAATATAGTACGGTCTCGCACATAATACGACCCTAACGTTTTGAAAGTGTTCTACATGAAAAATAAAAGGTGCTAGGCTGCGCATACAATACGGGTACAGTTTTCGGAAGGACATTTTTAGGAAAAAAACATAGCACTATATTCAGGCCAATACGGTACATGCATTTCTACATGAACCTGAGAGTAAAAGTGAATACTAAACGTGAGAAAACTTGTATGTGATCACACTTGTGTATTGCACGGAATTGAAGCGGCGATCTCAAATGATCTGTAAATCTTTTAGGCGCAGGCACCGTTCTAGCAGCGATTCATCCTACAGCTCGAGGAGAAAGCGCAGTCACAGCAGGTCCAGGGAGAGGGGAAAGTCACGCAAGCTCCACAGATCTAGAGCATCAAGGTACGATCATTTCAAAAGCTCTACCAGTGGTGACGTATTTCTGTTGTCATTTTGAGTGTTGCTTCTGGGTGCTTTAAACATAAAATTAATAATAATAATTAAAAAAAATAATAATAATAAAAAATATATATATACTGTTCAAAAGGCAAAGTGGAATACCATTTCCCTTGCAGTATCGTCTTCTAATGTTTTGTTTGAAAACTCCAACCTGAATGTTTCCACTGTAGAGAGAGGTGAAGAGAATCAAACTGATCTATGATGGTTATTTGTGTTATAAAAAAAACACTGGTACGTAAACTGTGTATAAAAACCTTTTTAAGAAACAGTCCAAGTACCAACAGGATTCCAGTACCTAGTCAGAGAGGTGGGTGATGTGAACTCCTCTTTTTGCCGGTCAGCCTAAAGAGAGGGTAGAATTGAAGATTTCAATATATTTTTTTGGCACGCGCTTTTAAACCTAACAAGTACTCCGTTCTGAGAACGAGAAACGTGCGCCCCCACAGACTGCCGAGCAGCTGAATTTAAGGTTGCTTAATGAACTGGAGTGTTGCTCTAAGAAATGATGTCATTGGCGCAGTCAAACTTGCATAATTTACCTTTTACTTTTATATTTAATTCTTCTTGGTTTGGATTCCTGTTTTGGGTTAAGAAAAGGTCAAGTGTACACCATGACATCAATATATGAGAAAAAAGTATAGTTGCAATTTTGTTATGAAATTAGATCACAGAAGATTTGTAAATTGTTTGAGGTGGAACACATATGCGGGTTGGAGTTGGAGAGAGCAGATGCCAAAAAGAGACTTTGACTGCAAAGAACCCTTATAGTCTCTGAGAAAAGTAAGCAGCAAATGAAGACGCGTGAATTGGGAGTTCCCTGGAAAAGTGTAACAGGGCTTGCATACTGTAAGCCGTCTCGGTATTGGTGATATCCTCAATGTAACATCACCCATGCTGTATTGTATGTAAAGTTGTCCATCTATTAGAAGGACAAGCACTTAGGTGAGATACTTAGAAGATTGGAAACTGAGACAAATTGTCGGGTACCACAGCAAGGAGTGTAAGTCGGCTGTTTCCAGATTAGCAGGTCGGCATGCCGGTGTTTTTTGTGTAAATCACAGCAATAATGTTAGTCACCATGCAATTGGAGCAGCGGTAGTAATTATTCCATAATTTGTAGTGGTATAAGTTGGAGAGACTGTTTCCTATTTCTTTGCATAGTCGCAATAACCTTATCGAGCCCATCGGTGTCTTAGTACAGTCTGTCCCTACACGCTGCAGAAGGGACAGAGCCAAGACTGATTACATGACAGTAGATCCATTTCATGCCAGAAAGGCACAGACACATCCCTACATTTCTTTACCTAAATCAATCCAGTTGTGGCAGCAAGAGTGTAAAAACATGTCTTCTCAACCGAGCCCTAAGAAATACGAAGACAAATTAGCAGCCCTAAGACCTAAGAAGAGAACGCACATGTCTGTACGAGTATATGTATGTACACACACGTGTTGGAATTTTATACACACATGCTAAAGAGAAGGAAAAATGTATAATTTATTCTGTAGATCAGGGAACATAGTATGTATGTACAGTGGCGACAACCTTTATTCTAACTCGGCTAGCTCCGCGAATTTCAGATTATCCCGGTTATGTGCGGTTTTGTGTCGTTTTCGCCCGGAGTGAATTGCGTTATTTTCGCGCCCGTGATTTAAGCATTTTATTCTCGCTGTCTGCAATACTGCAATGCCGTGTAAAAACTCATGGGGGCGTTTGCGAGCTGTTGTCTTTGAAGTCTAATACCTTCGCGGTTCAACCTACGTCAGTACACAGTCTGTGCGTGCGCGCGCAGTAATAGTAAAATTGCATATTTAAAGTACATGCATTTGCGTGCTGTGCTGCTGTACGGTACTGTACTGTATGTCTCATTTGGAAATTGTTGAAATGCATAGGCGTGTACAGTACTATAGCAGTGTAAAGGGAACCCTCGCTACTGACATTGTTTGAGTAGCCCTTTTGGCAATATTGTATCTCCTTTCACATGTCAGTGCTACACACTGTATCAAACATTTAGAAACCATACACTGTATCATTGCAGATACCTCCCTGCCCTGTTAGAGGGTATAGAGCTACAGTAGCCTAGAATTTATTTGGGATACATACTCCTTTTTGGTTTACCCTTCCTCCACCTTATTTTTAATTCGCCGCTAACATAGGATTTATGTATCGAGGACCGTATATTTTAATTGAGGATCTCTCCCAATAAATTTGTTTTTAACTTGATTTCATTGCACACATTACATCTCTCCCACACCATTCCTTTGAACGTGTGTCTGGTTTGAATCACATTCCTGCTTGACAGCAGTAATTTGCTGCGCATGCGCTTGTAACTTCGCCCACCAGTGCTTGCTTACTGTACCTGAGTGAGTGACCCGACCAAAAAGAAATTTAAAGAAAGAAAGAAATTTAAAATAAAATTTTTTTGGGTTCCAGGTTTCTGATCATTCTGACTTAGCCGTTTCAAAGCAGCGCGGCTTTCTGCGCCATTACGGTCAATGATAGGACCCTCCTCGCCGGCGTGACCCTTTCTCGCCGCCATTACTGGTCGGACCCTGTTGGGGTCAAGTGTTCCTAACATCTATGGGCAAAATGAATTTTATTTCTAGGTGCCCTAGAACAGACGTTCCCACGCCAATTGGCCGTGAACTTGACCGAGGCCCTAGTTCCCACGCCAATTGCGCGATCATTGCTCTTTTTTGACAATGTTGCCGATCTTGCGGCTTTGCGGTCTGGCAGTTAAAAAACACACAACAACATCTCCTTTATTTATGTACAGTACAGCAGGTCAAAACATGTACAGTACAGTAGAGAACAATACAGTCCAGCACAACAGTATGGTCTTACTGTACCTGTGATTACCCAAAAACTTTTTATGGTAAATTTTTTTTATTTTTCCTTTCTCCACAAGCCTGCAAAAACCATCTCACTGTATAACGATATTCAATCTGTGGAATGTGAATAAATATTAATCAATAATATATACTGTAATGTACTGTATAATATACTGTATACTGTATATATACTGTATATAGAAATATTATTTTTCCGTCTGTACAGTATCTTGTTCCTCATTCTGTGAACAGTACAGTACTTCATTGAGAGAGGAGAGGTTTTGTGTAGAGTATATGTGGCGCTTTGCTCATTTTCTGCAGTTACTGTAGTCATTGTGTTTTTAATCCGTCCCTAGCCAAGCGTCAATCGTTTCACTGCGCCTGCGTGTACTCTAATCCTTTTAGAGATGGGAGCTTGCTGCTTAATGCGCATGAGTCATCCACCCAACCCCCTCTCTCCACAGAGTCGTTAATGTTCTGAATATTGCCATTGTGTTCTTAATCTGTCCATAGCCGAGCTACAAAGCCTCAGTGCGCCTGCGTGTAATCACACCCCCCCCCCCAACCCTTAGAGGCTTTAAAAGTAGAGTAAAAAAAACATTATCTGATTCATGTTGTTTTTTCAGTCATTCTTATACTGTCGGGGGGGGGAGAGGGGGTGTGGTTGTTGTCAATGATTACGATAACCAGGAATGTGAATAAATATTTATTGTATTTCATCAGGGAAAAAAAATACAAAGATATTGGAAGTCATTGGAAGCCGGTGCTGGTGCATTGCTTGGCAGCGACTGTCGTTTGTTAGTTGGTTTTAACACGACCCTTCGCCTTTTGCCGCCTTCATGATCATAGATACCGGAAAAATCCGGTGATACACACCAATACCCTCCAACAAATTGTGGCTCAATACGATGAAAACAGGGATCGCTACATAACCTTTTCCTTACTGCACGCTTCCACGTATGAGGAGTTGGCGAAAATTTGTAAAAGTCATAGTTTTCGATAAAATACTGAACAACTGTTGCCATCTTATCATCTGTTGCATTAATCGCGGCACATATCAAATACGCGTAACTTCTGTCGGGTTTTTGGAAAGCGGGCTGCACTTGAACACTCATGGCGGGCGGGTCTCTGGAGAATACTGTAACCGAAACTGGTCTTTGTCTGTCTTTAATATGAAAAGCCTAAATTGATACATTTTTGCAATCTCTTCCTTCAGTCTCAAGGCCAAGTTACAATAGCACACTGTGGTATCTTTTTTAAATGAAACACCTGCAAGCCATCACATTACTGAAGCGCATGCGCATTACAATTCATGAATTTCTGCCATCTGGCGGACACGCGAAGCATTGCAGCCTATTAAATCCTGAACCATTATCAATAAACGCATCAACCGCGCGTCAGCCGGGCATGACCCGTGGCTGGGAACGCAAAATGAACGCGGCATGCGCCAGGTGAAGAGCGTCGCATTCCAGGAACAAGCCAGGGAAAAAACGGTGATTTGTTAGAATAAAAGCTGCCGCAGCAGTATATCTTTATTTATATAACCATTTATGTTCATAGAGCTTCACTGCATTTTTTTCACTTCCATTTTTCTATCGTGAACAGTTGGATATCTTGCATCTGGGACAGTCAGGATTGCCATCCAATGGCATCTCCCCCTGCATGCTCATGTCAAATGGCATAGTGTTGCCATGACAACGTGACATCACGGCGCCATGATGTCCCATTGTCATGACAATTAGACGCCATTTTGACATGAGCATGCAGGGGGAGATGCCGCCCGAGAAGTCAATGAAGACTTTCGGGTCGGACCACTGGGGCACGCTCCACCCAGCCGTCCTCCTCTGCCTTCCTGTTTTGCTCCCGTCGTCCAACACCTCTGGGTGCCACCCTACGCCGCTCTGCCGGCCCTCAGTCTTCTTCTCCCGCTGTTCCCCAGTTTGTGCACCTTGCCCGGAGATTGTAAATTATAAACCTGTAGCCCGGAGATTGGTTGTCGAAACCCGTTGCCTCTCTGGGCCAGAGCCGGAGTGGTGGCAACCCTGTGGACAGTTGATGTCCTCTGCTGGTTCAGCTGGACTATTAAGCAGTGCCTTTTACCTTTGTAAATGTCTGCATTTTAGGCCCCTCTTATGTCTAAGACATTGTTGCATTGACGTAAAGCTGCGGCCACGCTGCCTCTGAGCGTGCTCATGTTTGAGAGCGGTGACGTTACCAACTCTCCAAGCATGAGTGCAGGCTGTCCTGCATAATTTTGCAAGCAGGAGGCGTGGATCGGGGCTATTTCTGTGTGTGTGTGTGTGTGTGTGTGTGTGTGTGTGTGTGTGTGTGTGTGTGTGTGTGTGGCTGTGTGTGTGTGGCTGTGTGTGTGTGTGTGGCTGTGTGTGTGTGTGTGGCTGTGTGTGTGTGTGTGGCTGTGTGTGTGTGTGTGGCTGTGTGTGTGTGTGTGGCTGTGTGTGGCTGTGTGTGTGTGTGTGTGTGTGGCTGTCTGCGTGTGAGGCTGTGTGCGCGTGAGGCTGTGTGCGCGCGCGAGGCTGTGTGCATTTACTGCTGTTGAGCTCGCTTCAAAATGAATTTTCTTTGTCTACTCAAGCGCCAAACTTGGGAGAGTGTACGTGCGCGCACGCCGCGTGAGCATGGCCGTGCAGATTCAGTTTCAATGAAGTAAGCGCGCTCAGAAGCGGTGTGAACACAGCCTAAAGCAGGAGTTTACGTTTGAACATTTGTTACTTAAATGTGTAATTGGTCAATTTAAATAAATGCCTTGGATAGAGTTGTTTTATTTTCAAATGAAATGCCTAAAACACATACTATTAATCAACAGCTCCCACTGACTCTCAGCAGGGGCCAGCAGGGGCCAGCAGGAGTATGTGCCATATTTTGGTTCGTACCGTTGGGCGCAGTTTTGAACCTTGCTGGCCTGCCGATAAACCTGTTTGTGTTTTTGTTTCTCCTTAAACAATATTTTACCAGGAAAGATATATTGAGATAAATATCTAATTTACATATGTATCCTGGGTGCATGTGTAAGGAGCTCTGCTTGCATCCTGCCAAGTGTCTTTCACACAGCAGCCAACATGCACAGGTGCTTTAGTGATTCTAAGATGGGGCGGAATGTAACAGTTTGACACTCGGCAAGTTAACCGGAGAGGATGATGGAAAATAACGTTCTGCATCCTGATGTAAATCCCTCTCCCCCTCTCCCCCTCCCCCCCTCTCCCCCTCTCCCCGTCTCTCTTCTACCACACGTTTTTTGTTTCTTTTGTTATGTATGTTGTTGTTGTTGTACTTTTGTTATGGGATTGCATGAAATTTCCTGAGTGTATACACCTAAAATTGTAGCATTCCAGAGAATAAACGGTGCAACAGAGATATATTTTATAGAGGGTTTGGGTCTTGAGCTTGCAGGGGTTGAGGGTATTTTACAGAAGGTTTGGGTCCCTAGCTTGCGGGTGTTGTGTGTTTTTGTACATTTCTGTTGGTAAACAATTGTTTGCAGTTTTGTGATCCTCCTCCCTGGTTTTAAGCTCACTCGTCCCACTTTTAAATAGCAAGTCTTATGTAACTGTGAATGACCAGGCCATTAAAACAGTTCTCCCTCCATTAGAGAGGTTAGGAGAGCTTCTGCAGGTAGCATTAGGACTTGCAAAAAGGGGGTATACCTTGCTGAAAATGCTTTTGCCAAAGAATTTAACTAAATGATCCTCCATTATGAAAAAGAAAACAGCAGTTTATTTAACTATATAATGTGTCATTGGATGTAGCACTTAGTCTTTTGTTCTATACATGAGGTCACAATCCCAGCAGCGCTCCTTTTGACACAAATATATATGTTGTGGTGGGTTTGGATTCTGCGCTTGGGGGGGTTGTGTGCAACAGAGAGACCCTAACAATGATAATATACCATTTTCATGTATTCATAGTTCCATTATTTTCCCCCATAGTGAGCTTGCATTGACCATGTGCTTTTATATTTATGGTCCAATTAACTGTGTATTAATTATTACAATCTATGTAGAAATTGTAACTCTGTCCTAGGAGTCAAAAGGGTGTTTACCCGCTGGTGCTATGAATGTAAAACTATCCTGGAGCGGGATGGTATATTGCAAATACGACTTAATAAGATCGCAAACTGAATTTCGGCAAAGGGACCGTGATTTACATTAAATTAGGATTTTAGAAACTGATTTAGTTTTGTTTTATTGGGCATTTGCTTAATAACATTTTGCCTCCTTCAGACAATAATTTGTCTGCGAAACTCCAGTATGTCCTCGGCAGAGAAATTGAAAGCAACAGCTCACTCTGAAACCTCACATGGAACGATGCAAAGAAATATTTCAGCTCTGCAAAATTTAATAAATCATCCCATTTCCTAATTCGATCATATTAGATGCTGATGTGGAGGAAGCCTTTCAAATAGCATATCCTCATTAATATACATCAGTCTGGGGAATAGAATGGAATACTTATGCAGAGATGTCACTGTTCCTGTTTCTTAGTTTGCTAAGTGGAACAGGTTGATGTGATACTGGGTGCTATTTGTCAATGTCTTGTTAAAATGGTTTGGGTCGAGTTATGGAGTCCAGAAAGACGGCGGCTGATAAATCAAAAGTGGATTGAGTGGACAGGAGGCAGTGATTGATACTGTGACAGGATATGAAGAAAAGGAATCTAGATACTGGCATGTATGATATTGAATATGAGGAGGAAAAAATGGCCCTGGAGTTTGGATATTATTCAAGGAAATGAGAATAATATCAGCTTGAAAATATTGCTTGGTGAAGATTGGGAATAGTTCTTATTGCAGAATTATGCTGTACTAGGGAGAGAGACAAAATATGGATTAGATTTTACTTGTTAATGCTCAAAGCATGGTTACCTTTTCATTCCTGAGTTATGTAGTTAATTAGAAAATGATCAGTCTAAATTACGTACGTGTGTGTTTCTCTCTCTTAACCTATGGTAATTGTCTAGGACTTAGGAGCGAGAAATTGTTATCTTCACATTTACGAACAGCAGAATAAGACACCGTACTTATTACTGAATGATTCTAGACAGATGAATAGTGAAGTTGTAATCAATTTATTTTCCTAATTCTTTTATGAGAAAAACAAAATATTTTGTGTCATAGAAAAAACTTGAAAGCAAGCTAGTTTCTTGGAATTGTATTATGCACGTGTATATAGTTAAAGAAATAACCCATTTAAAGAAACACATGCCATGTAAGGTGCGATGTTGAAGGAAATCCAATTTTTCAACCAAGACATGTTCTGCCCATGATGCACAAAACCATATTATTTCCCCATAAGATATGAAAAGTACAAAATAAATGGTAACGATACAGAGATGCTTCTCTAAAGATCCGTATTGATATATGAATGAATCGACTATTCCAGTTCAATGGGACAAGCTTCTCTTACCAAAGGAGCAAAGTTAAGTGTACTCTGAATAAAGATGAACTCCAGTCCCCAAGGCCTACCAACC